>NW_026879738.1:0-27241 GCF_032173495.1 Musca vetustissima | reverse complement strand
TTGGACCGATTTTCTCCAAACTTGGCAGACATCACTCTAGGCTCAATTCAGTACGTTATGCCAAATTTCGTGCAAATCGAAAGTTATATAGGGACTTTGGGGCACCATTTACATGAAATCGTACTATATATGGGAGCTATATCTAAATCTGGACCGATTTTCTCGAAACTTGGTAGACATCATTCCAGGCTCAATTCAGTACGTTATGCCAAATTTCGTGCAAATCGAAAGTTATATAGGGACTTTGAGGCACCATTTACATGAAATCGGACGAAACTATATATGGGAGCTATATCTAAATTTGGACCGATTTTCTCCAAACTTGGCAGACATCACTCTAGGCTTTATTCAGTACGTTATGCCAAATTTCGTGCAAATCGAAAGTTATATAGGGACTTTGAGGCACCATTTACATGAAATCGGACGAAACTATATATGGGAGCTATATCTAAATCTGGACCGATTTTCTCCAAACTTGGCAGACATCACTCTAGGCTTGATTCAGTACGTTATGCCAAATTTCGTGCAAATCAAAAGATATATACGGACTTTGGGGCACCATTTACATGAAATCGTACGAAACTATATATGGGAGCTAAATCTAAATCTGGACCGATTTTCTCCAAACTTGTTAGACATCATTCTAAGCTCAATTCAGTACGTTATGCCAAATTTCGCGCAAATCGAAAGGTATATAGGGACTTTGGGGCACCTTTTACATGAAATCGGACGAAACTATATATGGGAGCTATATCTAAATCTGGACCGATTTTCTCCAAACTTGGCAGACGAGCTATATCTAAATGATTAAGCTGTACCAAATTTCGTGCAAATCATTCTAGACCTAAATATATAGGGGCCGTTTACATTAAATCGGTTAAATATATATATGGGAGCTATATCTAAATCTGAACCGATTTTTCCCAATTTCAATAGGGTTCGTCCTTGGGCCGAATAAGTGACCTATACCAAATTTCATTCAATTCGGATCATAGATGCGACCTGTACTTTGTTTATAATTTAACATGGACAGACAGACAGACGGACAGACGGACGGACGGACGGACATGCATAAATCGACTTAGAAAGTGATTCTATGCATATTCTCAAAAGGAACCATGTGACTATCTCGTTTCCTTTTGCCTGTTACAAACATATGCACAAAGACATAATACCCTGTACCACAGTGTGGTGAAGGGTATAAAAAGGGTTAAAAAATCTAGTTCTATTAGTAGCTATAAAAAAACTTAAAAATCCATAAATTCCGAAACATGCATGAAATCTTTATTTGAATAGTAATGTTCATTTCATTTAAAACTTTGGGACACTCTTTCTAATATTATGTTACGATTCGCAGCATCATTGAAAAAATACGACACAATGATGCCCCCAGTCTATTAACCGTATTAAACTGTGACCTTTTCTGGATGCAGTAGTAGCTATAGCAATGCACCTTGCTGATTCTATCTATCCAAAATCAACAATTCTGGTTATTTAAGTACACATTAAGCTCAACATCAACTTGGTCGCTGATCAAAATATTTCGATAAAAAGTGTATGTTCGACCAACTTTCCAAGATCCCATTTGTTGTGAGGCGCAATCGCTGCTAACGGATCGATAACGCAGAATGACGATATTTTGTGGGGTGTCATATTGGGGATGAAAGACCTTGGTGAGTATAGAAAAACCCTAGTAAGAGAAATTCGCATTGGTTCTAGTTCGTAGATATGGCGTAATCATATTTTTCCTGGCGACCCTATTATGTATAAAGAAATTGCTTCATATCATGATTTGTAGCTGTTCTATGTATGTTTAGGGATTAAATTTCTACAGTAAAATGGGATCAGGAATTTGTTCGTAGAACATTTCGTCCTTCCAACTCGATTCCTTTATGTCCTTTTAGTCCTTAATTTAATAAACCGGACTCCGACTATCACAAGATGTAATTTTTTCATAATCGCAATGCTCTACAAAAATGTTGCTCAGAAGATTTTAGGTGGGATCCTCAAAGGCGAGATATCGATATTTTATCATTTCTATTTCACCCGTGTCATGTATCTTAAAACCTGTATGCATTTCAATATATTCAGTAAATATCCTTTATTATGAAGAACTGTCGGATTCTTCCGAATTATATACTAACCAGTAAGGAAAGTAATAAAGTCGGACTGGGCCGACTATTGATACCTTTCACCACTTTGGGTATATTGTACATATGTATCCTTACAATTGCATGCCAATGTTCCCTCGAAGGAATATACTCATGCCTTTCTCCAACCTATGCTAAATATAATTTACTTCTGGCAGATTTAGAGTCGTCTGCGTACCATAGGATAAATTTAAGGAAAACGATTTATAGGGAAATTGATACACTATACTATATTCGGTACGCCGCACTGTTAAAAATTTAATCTCAATCAGACACCCGTTCGAAATACATATTGAAGATGTGGCACCAATTTCAACAAAACGCAATAACGTCGTTGAAGTCTCAATTTGATACGTTGTGCAAAATTTCGTGTTAATCGGACACACATTAGGGGTTTGGTGCATAATTTATGTAAAATCGGAGGAATGTATATGAATATGTGGAAGCTATGTCGAAATCTGAACCGATTTTCCCAAAACTTACCACACATCATTCTACACTCAATTCAGTACGCTATGCCAAATTTCGTGCAAATCGAAGGATATTTGGGGACTTTGGTGCACCATTAAAAAAACGGACGAAAATATATATGGGAGCTATATCTAACTCGGAACCGATTTTTACGAAATTTAACACACATCTTTCTAGACTCAAATCAGTACGCTATGCCAAATTTCGTGCAAATCGAATGGATTTGGGTATTGTGAGGATGTTGGGTACGTTTTTCAACCTAATTGGCTAAAATTTGGTTTTTCTGTGTTCTCATTGTATAGAAAGTCTCCCTACCAAAAATGATGAATATCGGTTTTAGTTTTTCGGGTAGCCCCCATATTACGGTATACCCCACTATTTGTATTTTTTGGATTTCTCGTATTTAACAGAATTGGCTGTTATTTTGTATTTTAGGGTATAATTGGATAGCAAATCTTCCTACCAAAAACTATCAATATTGGTCACCTTTTTAATTTAGTCCCCATATGAGTTCTTTATTTTGAAAGTGGTTTAAGTCTATTTTTGGTAGGTGAGACTACGACAGTTTTGGCACTTTCAATCGGCCACTATACAGACTGATAGGACTTTATAAAGACATTTGGTCGTAATAAATTCAATTGTTTAAAAATGATGGTGGTTAAGAACCCCAAATAACTAGAATATATATTCGAAAAATACTTCTAAATCTGAACCAATTTCAAAGAATCTTATATGTAGGCTAAGAGGAACCTAGACCTAAATTGATAATTCTCTGCATATATGTTTGACAGCATCCAAAAACCTACAGTGCGTAAGTAGAATAACGTTGGTGAGAAAATGTGGCTAAAATCTTCATAAATACCCGAATAATGAGTTGGTACCTTTATATAGGAGCTAGACAAAGGACAGTATTAATTTATATTTTTAGTGAAACAGTTGTACACCCCATAAGAATAAAAAAATCCAATTTTATTTGGGAACATTCCCAAATCCCCCAAAATAACGAATAATGTATGGTACTGCTCTATGGGAGCGACACCGAAACATAGACGCATATAGATAATTTAATGTGGGGAGGGAGATTATATACTCAATGAGAATCTAAAATATGAAATATTGGGTTATAAAACATGTTTAAACTTTCTTAAATACCGATATTTAAATTTACACGATAAAACCAGTGAGCAGAGCAGTATAGTCGATCATGTGATATCCTTCACCACTACAACTGAGCTTTAAGTTTCTGCGGATCTATATTCTGTCCCTGGTAGTTATTTCGCGATATTTGCACTCATGTTTTCCAGTGTTAAAATTTACTCCATTAGAATAAAATGTTGTTTTTTATACAAAAATAAAATAGGTTGGATCATTTTACCCGTTAAATATTGAGAGAGAGAGTGCCATTCGAATTAATTGGTCAGATCGCATTCCCCATGGAAAATTTTTGATGTTCGGTTTATAATTGTGGCGTCCAGAGCGTTTGGAAAAAGGACAAAAATAAAATAGTTAGTCCATTTTATCCCGGAACATCACCGAAAATTATAGACGTCGTCATTGACCATAACCGGAACTCAAGCAAAATTTCCTAGCCATCAGCGATACATATCAGCCCTATAGTGTGTAATGATACAATTAAACAGTATCAGTATCAAATCTGTACTTTCAGTTTCTGACAAAATATAAAAAAGTTTTGTTGGTCCTTCAAAAAATATTTTAAAATATTTACGTATGACTCCCACATCCGAGTACATAAAACTAAATAATTGGTATCAATTTGGTATACGTCTCTCAGGAGTAAATATATACGCCATAGAATACAACTTTTATTATTTTTCAGCAATAGTCTGGACCCATTTGACCCGCTAAATATTGAGTGATCTTCATTAAAACAGTCATGCTTATTTAATGTGTAAAATTTTCTCGGTGTAAAATTTCGTCGTTCGGGTCTAATTGTGGCCTCTTGATCGATCAGAAAACAGACAAAAATAAAGTTTTTAGTGCATTTTATCCTCTAAATATTAACTGAGTATTATCTGTATCGTGTTTACAAATTATAATCGGCAGACGGGCTGACACACATGTCTAGATCGAATCAGCTAGTCGAGAAATTATGATCGTATACTAAAAGGTGGATCTAGGACCAATATTTCACGACGTTAACAACTGTTGGGGCTATATAAAGCTATAATATACTTGCAACATATTTGTGTAGGGTATACAAATCCGTACTTTTAGTTTCTGACAAAATATATAAAAAAAGTTTTGTTATTCCTTCAAAAAATATTTTAAAAGATTAGTTGAGTTGTTTCTATAAAATGTGTTATTAAAAAATTCCTACTAAAATCCTCCTTAATATACACTTGTATTGGACCTTGAACTATTTTTCCTGACTAATTCAAACTTCTATTTGCCCTGGACAAAGTAATTTTTTAAAACCCAAGCATATATTGGCACCGGAAAAAAAACTTTAAAGATCCCATGTTTTTATGGGTTCTCTTTCTATGCTTATATTCGTAATATATATAGTGACCTTTGGAAAATCGTTGTAATGCTCAAACAATTATTTTTACAGAATAATTTTTTTCTTGGTCCTTTAAAAAATATTTAAAAACCTAACCCCTGCATTGGTCCTTGAAAATATATTCATTAAAGATCAACAACCATATTGACCCTTAAAATATTCCTGGCTTATGTAGATCCTTAAAATTGCATTCTCATTAGAAAACATATATTTTAAGTGTTAATCCTCACAGGACATTAAAGGGATAAATAAATATTTTCACATAACAAAAAAATCCACTGTCTCCTTTCAAGAATAACAAGAAACCATTTAAAAAGTAACCCCCTCTCATTATTTCAAAGGTTTTCAACAACCCACAATCGTTCAGCAATCAGCGTCCTGAATTTAAATAGTTAACCAAAGAAGAACCAGTAAGGAAAGTAGTAAAGTCGGACGGGGCCGACTATATGATACCCTTCACCACTATGGGTATATTAAACAGGACTATTAACATGTAATTGGATGAAAAAAAGTAATATTTATCTAAATGTGAATCTACCTAGATCTATCCATAAAGTATGTTAATCGACTTCAAACAAATATAAATAAGTCCGTTGGGCTATGTCTGTACTTCTAGAAAACGCAACTACGTAATTGTATGCTCAATTTTGTGCGTTGTGCACAATTTGATGTCAATCTGACTAACATGAGGAGTCTGATGCCCAATTTACTTGAAATCGGTCGAAAATATATATGGAAGCTCTATCCAAATATTAAGCGATTTCAAACAAACTTGTCACAGGTTAGGTTATACTAATTTCAGAACGTTTTGTTTCTATTGGTTCCTTAGTACGTCAATTACTTAAAATCAATCTATAATAAAAGGGAGCTATATCTAAATCTGGACCGATTTTCACGAAACTTAGCATCATTTTAGGCTCAATTCAGTACGTTATGACAAATTTCGTGCAAATCGAAAGTTATATAGGGACTTTGGGGCACCATTTACATGAAATCGTACGAAACTATATGTGGGAGCTATATCTAAATCTGGGCCGATTTTCTCGAAACTTGGTAGACATCATTCTAGGCTCAATTCAGTGCGTTATGCCAAATTTCGTGCAAATCGAAAGTTATATAGGGACTTTGAGGCACCATTTACATGAAATCGGACGAAACTATATATGGGAGCTATATCTAAATCTGGACCGATTTTCTCCAAACTTGGCAGACATCACTCTAGGCTCAATTCAGTACGTTATGCCAAATTTCGTGCAAATCGAAAGTTATATAGGGACTTTGAGGCACCATTTACATGAAATCGGACGAAACTATATATGGGAGCTATATCTAAATTTGGACCGATTTTCTCCAAACTTGGCAGACATCACTCTAGGCTTAATTCAGTACGTTATGCCAAATTTCGTGCAAATCGAAAGTTATATAGGGACTTTGAGGCACCATTTACATGAAATCGGACGAAACTATATATGGGAGCTATATCTAAATCTGGACCGATTTTCTCCAAACTTGGCAGACATCACTCTAGGCTTGATTCAGTACGTTATGCCAAATTTCGTGCAAATCAAAAGATATATACGGACTTTGGGGCACCATTTACATGAAATCGTACGAAACTATATATGGGAGCTAAATCTAAATCTGGACCGATTTTCTCCAAACTTGTTAGACATCATTCTAAGCTCAATTCAGTACGTTATGCCAAATTTCGCGCAAATCGAAAGGTATATAGGGACTTTGGGGCACCTTTTACATGAAATCGGACGAAACTATATATGGGAGCTATATCTAAATCTGGACCGATTTTCTCCAAACTTGGCAGACATCACTCTAGGCTTAATTCAGTACGTTATACCAAATTTCGTGCAAATCAAAAGATATATAGGAACTTTGGGGCACCATATACATGAAATCGGACGAATCTATATATGGGAGCTATATCTAAATCTGGACCGATTTTCACGAAACTTGGCAGACATCATTCTAGACCTAAATGATTAAGCTGTACCAAATTTCGTGCAAATCGAAAGATATATAGGGGCCGTTTACATTAAATCGGTTAAATATATATATGGGAGCTATATCTAAATCTGAACCGATTTTTCCCAATTTCAATAGGGTTCGTCCTTGGGCCGAATAAGTGACCTATACCAAATTTCATTCAATTCGGATCATAGATGCGACCTGTACTTTGTTTACAATTTAACATGGACAGACAGACAGACAGACGGACAGACGGACGGACGGACGGACATGCATAAATCGACTTAGAAAGTGATTCTATGCATATTCTCAAAAGGAACCATGTGACTATCTCGTTTCCTTTTGCCTGTTACAAACATATGCACAAAGACATAATACCCTGTACCACAGTGTGGTGAAGGGTATAAAAAGCGAAAGTCATTCTTTAAACCAAAGTAAACTAAGAACACGTAGATGAAGATGGGCTACATGTTTGAAAAAAAAAGAAAAAAAAAAAAACAAGGAACAACCTATCCAACCAACCACAGGAGATGAATTGAAAAACAAGCCGGCGGCAAACTTTAAAAACCAAAAACAGCCAACAACGTTCAAATATCTTCGAGGCACATCTGCTGGTGGTTTCAGTTGCTGGTGTTTTTTCTCTTCGTGGCTTCCACTTTTTTTATTTTTGTAGATAATTTTAGAGAGTTCCTACTTAAGAGTGTTTGTGTTGCTTTCCTTTCATGCCATTTTCCCTAAGAAGGTGTAGGTTGCTAGAAATAAAGAACAGCAACAACAACAAAAAACAGAAGATGAAACAACTGTTGCATGTTGTAGCCATGGCAATAGAGTTGCTTGATTGAACCAAAGTCATCCCAAGTTCGTTGTTTGGTTGATGTTGATAGCGGTGGCGGTATTTTGGTATGGCTTGTTTTCTACTCAAGTAGGCATGATGTTGCAGAATCCTTTGATATCAATTCCTAGAATTCGGCCAAACAATTTTTGTGATCTTTATTTTTTCTTCATTTTTTCGTTTCGCTGCCTTTGTCAGCATTTTTTTACTTTTTTTTTTTTTTTGTTTGGAGACCACTTGTTAGTCTTGTTGGACTCCATCCTTTCGAAATGGTCCTCCTAACAACCAAAACCAAAAATCATTGATTATCATTTGGTTGGTTTTATGAGCTCACTTTAGAAGGCAGCTTAAAAAGGGGTTCTCTTGCTCTTTGTGATATGAAAACCCATCCAATGAATTGCATTTATGTTAATTTAGTTTTATCGCGAAGATGATTGCTGCTTACATCACGGTCTCCCCCAGCCAGCCAGCCAAAACATAAAGGGGGCGTTATTGATTTAGGTTCTATGCTAACAAGAATATTTTCGTTTCGTCTATTTAGTATTGTATTATGTGTGTGCGGTCCCATTTAATTATATGGACCAAAAGAAAATCCGAGTAGATTATGCAGCTGAACAGCACTATGGAGTGAAGAACTTCTTTTGATGAGTCATCTTTCATAGCCAGCATTGCATAGCACCGATGCACATCCATTCAATCTCTGTTTCGGTAGGCAATGAATGATGATTCATCGTATTCTAATTTAGTCGTTACGACCAGTTTGTCTCCATTCAAATTTGAAGATACATCTTTGTTTGATAAAAAACAAATAACGTGAGAATTAGAGTTATTAAAAATTGTACTTTCATAGGGGTAAGGTTTGAATAAAGAACGAAAAATTGGTTTTAATAGTTATATAAAGAAAACTTCTTTTCGGAAATATACCATCCAAAGCACTGTTTAAAATCACTCTAACTCCCACAAAAATGGTCCAAATTGAACCAAACGACATGGGTTTATAAAGAACAATAGGTCTGCAGAGAGACCACAAGTCTATATTAAGAAAAATTTGTCCATATAGAGGCCGATTAAAAGTGTATAAAGGTCACAGAGAGACCAAAAGTCTATATAGAAACCACCGGTGTGTATAAAGACTAATTGGTTTGTATAGGGACCACAAGCCTTTATAAAGATCAATTAGCATGTAAACTGACCGATTTGAAGTGTAAATTTACCACAGGTCTGCTAACTATAAGTCTGCATAAAGGTTAATTAGTCTGCATAGGAAAACAGGGTTTTATATATACCAATTGGTCTTTATAAAGGTCAGTGATCTCTATGCAGACCAATTCGACTATACAAACCCCTGTGTTCAATATAAAGACCAATTGTTCTTTATACACACCTGTGGTGTTTCTGCAAATCTGTGGTCGCTATACACTTTTAATCGGCTATATAACGGTGGTAACCAATAGTAGATATTTCGAAGTAGACCCCATATATCAGTACACTTCAATATTCGGTATTTTATAGGTTTTGGACACGTTTTTTTTTTAACCTAATGTAATTCCATATTTTGGGTTCTCACTGGGTAAATCTACCTAATAATCACATTTTGCCGAAAAATATCTATATATGTCTAAGTTTTGACAGAACTCAAATAGAAGTTCCAACACCATTTATATTGAATTTTCTCATAGAAGTGGCTATAAAGTGGCATGTCGGTTTCCTGATGAGTAAGAAACTTATTTCCAGAAATTGTTCAATAAAGGTTAATTATTAAAATAGTCACATACAAATGACACGTTTAATTGTCCTTATGTTGAAGTTCCAACCTGAATATATGAAATTTGGAAGATTATTTTTTTCAGACCATAAACATCTAATACGATTTTCACTAACTGAATGAGGTCTGTTAAATTTCTTCTCATTCGGATCATAAATGCGACATGTAGGAATGCATCAATCGACTCAGAAAATTGTTCTATGTATTTATTCAAATGTTACAAATATATGTTACAAATATATATATATATATATTGGGGTACTGGGATGTGGTATAGAAACTGATATGTTTACTACATTGTTCTATGGACCAGAGATCCCATTTTTTGGCCAATGCTCTAATCATGAAATAAGTAAATATCACATATAAGGGTTTCGGGGATTCGCTGATCACGATTCTGCAAAGTTAAAATTTATTAGGGTGGATCGAAAATGGCGGTCACATTTTTATACCCTTCACCACACTGTGGTACAGGGTATTATGTCTTTGTGCATATGTTTGTAACAGGCAAAAGGAAACGAGATAGTCACATGGTTCCTTTTGAGAATATGCATAGAATCACTTTCTAAGTCGATTTATGCATGTCCGTCCGTCCGTCCGTCTGTCCGTCTCTCTGTCTGTCTGTCTGTCCATGTTAAATTGTAAACAAAGTACAGGTCGCATCTATGATCCGAATTGAATGAAATTTGGTATAGGTCACTTATTCGGCCCAAGGACGAACCCTATTGAAATTGGGAAAAATCGGTTCAGATTTAGATATAGCTCCCATATATATATTTAACCGATTTAATGTAAACGGCCCCTATATATCTTTCGATTTGCACGAAATTTGGTACAGCTTAATCATTTAGGTCTAGAATGATGTCTGCCAAGTTTCGTGAAAATCGGTCCAGATTTAGATATAGCTCCCATATATAGTTTCGTCCGATTTCATGTATATGGTGCCCCAAAGTTCCTATATATCTTTTGATTTGCACGAAATTTGGTATAACGTACTGAATTAAGCCTAGAGTGATGTCTGCCAAGTTTGGAGAAAATCGGTCCAGATTTAGATATAGCTCCCATATATAGTTTCGTCCGATTTCATGTAAAAGGTGCCCCAAAGTCCCTATATACCTTTCGATTTGCGCGAAATTTGGCATAACGTACTGAATTGAGCTTAGAATGATGTCTAACAAGTTTGGAGAAAATCGGTCCAGATTTAGATTTAGCTCCCATATATAGTTTCGTACGATTTCATGTAAATGGTGCCCCAAAGTCCGTATATATCTTTTGATTTGCACGAAATTTGGCATAACGTACTGAATCAAGCCTAGAGTGATGTCTGCCAAGTTTGGAGAAAATCGGTCCAGATTTAGATATAGCTCCCATATATAGTTTCGTCCGATTTCATGTAAATGGTGCCTCAAAGTCCCTATATAACTTTCGATTTGCACGAAATTTGGCATAACGTACTGAATTAAGCCTAGAGTGATGTCTGCCAAGTTTGGAGAAAATCGGTCCAAATTTAGATATAGCTCCCATATATAGTTTCGTCCGATTTCATGTAAATGGTGCCTCAAAGTCCCTATATAACTTTCGATTTGCACGAAATTTGGCATAACGTACTGAATTGAGCCTGGAATGATGTCTACCAAGTTTCGAGAAAATCGGTCCAGATTTAGATATAGCTCCCATATATAGTTTCGTACGATTTCATGTAAATGGTGCCCCAAAGTCCCTATATATATTTTGATTTGCACGAAATTTGGCATAACGTACTGAATTAAGCCTAGAGTGATGTCTGCCAAGTTTGGAGAAAATCGGTCCAGATTTAGATATAGCTCCCATATATAGTTTCGTCCGATTTCATGTAAATGGTGCCTCAAAGTCCCTATATAACTTTCGATTTGCACGAAATTTGGCATAACGCACTGAATTGAGCCTAGAATGATGTCTACCAAGTTTCGAGAAAATCGGCCCAGATTTAGATATAGCTCCCACATATAGTTTCGTACGATTTCATGTAAATGGTGCCCCAAAGTCCCTATATAACTTTCGATTTGCACGAAATTTGTCATAACGTACTGAATTGAGCCTAAAATGATGCTAAGTTTCGTGAAAATCGGTCCAGATTTAGATATAGCTCCCTTTTATTATAGATTGATTTTAAGTAATTGACGTACTAAGGAACCAATAGAAACAAAACGTTCTGAAATTAGTATAACCTAACCTGTGACAAGTTTGTTTGAAATCGCTTAATATTTGGATAGAGCTTCCATATATATTTTCGACCGATTTCAAGTAAATTGGGCATCAGACTCCTCATGTTAGTCAGATTGACATCAAATTGTGCACAACGCACAAAATTGAGCATACAATTACGTAGTTGCGTTTTCTAGAAGTACAGACATAGCCCAACGGACTTATTTATATTTGTTTGAAGTCGATTAACATACTTTATGGATAGATCTAGGTAGATTCACATTTAGATAAATATTACTTTTTTTCATCCAATTACATGTTAATAGTCCTGTTTAATATACCCATAGTGGTGAAGGGTATCATATAGTCGGCCCCGTCCGACTTTACTACTTTCCTTACTGGTTTAAATGTTGAATTGATCAAATTATTTTTAAAAACACCCTGGATAGCTGTGGTCACTGATTACAAATGTGAAGTAAGAAGTTTTTAATATCAAAATATTAGGTTGGTGCGAATGAAATGTCGGATTCTTAAGTGATTGTAGAATGTATATATCAGTGCGTGCGGTCCCACTTGTCCATCTTCATAACCTTCCCAATCTCAGAAAGGTGTCTCAATATCGTTGTAGGGTCAACTTACATCCTGATAGCAAGTTCCCTTGTGGATACGGCTGGATCCGCTTCCACTAGAACCTTCAGGTCATCATTCTTCACAGTCGTTTTGAATCTTCCGCGCGGATCATTTTGCAGTGAAAAATCGCCAGAAAATCGCAGCAGCTTTGGCAGCACTATTACCAAATTTGTACTCATATAAGCAAATGACGCGAATGTCGGCAGAATTCATATCGGCAATAAACTCAAAAGAAATGTCAAAAGGGAAGACCTTCGAGAAAACCTATTTTGCTGAAATGAGTCTGTGACAATGGACAATACGACTATGACTATGCCAATGACAAATGTATAACGAAAACAGGGAGACAAACGTCTGCATGTAAAGAGAATCCGACATTTCATACGAACCAACCTAATAGTATGAAGTCCTTGTTTTATTTTTTTGGGTATACAAATATAATAATCCAGAATTATATTTGAAATATAGATGGAGTCCATTTAAGTCAATATTAATAATTTTTGGTACGAAGATTTCACAATCGATGAGAATCTAAAATACTAAATTACAGTCAATTTGGACCAAAATTGATAATTAGATGGAAAGATCAATTACAGTCGTTTGTTTGCAGGCGAGGCTAATATATTCAAATTTTCAACGACTATTTTCATATTATTGTACAGGAGTCAGAATGAAATCCCAAAATTTTATCAACGAGTAAAATACCAAACCGAAAGTTTTGTTGCAGGCACATTCTCCTGTAGAGATGAAAATGGAACCTGGTGACACATACAGATGGCGCGTTGAGGATCTGAAAGGAGCAAAGCTTTTGGTATCAAATAATAGCGGTAAAGAAGATACACCGGAACCAATCAGAGATGACGGTACAGATTGTATACCACCTAGCCAGGATAAGGTCAGAATAGCAATCAATCGACTGAAGAATAATAAAGCAGCAGGTGCCGATGGATTAGTAGCCGAACTATTCAAGACCGGTGGTCAGATGCTAGTCCGGAGCATGCATTTTGGCTATTATGTCATGACCAATTATTGTAACAAAAAAGGAAACAAGACGATATGTGCCAACTATAGAGGAATAAGTCTCCTTCCCATCGCATATAAAGCGCTATCGAGGTTGATATGTGAACGACTGAAGCCAATGTTCAATTACATTGTTGGACCATACCTGACAAATCTACCGTTGACCAGATTTTCACTCTGCGCCAGATATAGTCATACGAGAGGCGAGGGTGAGCAGAAATGGCACTCTGTACACCAAACAACACATGTTATGTCCGACGACATGGATATAATCAGTCCAACATTGCGAGTGAATTGAGAAGGAGTCTGCCAAAGTGGGACTGGTATCAACGCGCAAGACGTCCAGTGGACTCGGACCAACTATGGAACTTGAAAACTAAAGCTTCGAGGTAGTGAACGATTTTATATACCCTGGTATCGCCATAAATAAAACTAACGATATCAGTTTTTAAGTAAGCAATTCAGAAACAAGGTCACCTCTCGCCAGACCAAACTCACACTCTAAAAGACGCTGATATTTCCAGTGCTGTTCTATGGATCGTATCGAGCTGCAGCGACTACGTTGTGAGTTGTGAGAATGGATGAAGATGCCCCAACTGAAAAGGGCATATAAAAGTGAGCCAAGTAATCGTTCACGCAGAAGAGGTAGGCCACGAATCCGATGGAAAGGTCAAGTAAAAGACAACATCTCAGAAAATGGTATTTCAAATTGGATGAGATGCACACTAGACCGACGCGCCTGGAAATATTTTTTAAGCTAATGGAACAACTGTTCTGTCATAAGTCAGCTAAGTAAATAAGTTGCCCAGGAGTTTGAAACGCCACAAAGTATTGGTCGTATACTCACTTTTTTAGTATACCGATTCTTGCAGCTCTGCGGAATCGATCTTGCGATATCTGTGCACCTGAACTTACGATTGCTCATTACAACTTACAGTTTGGATGAAGGTTCGGTTCCAGGCAAAGTAGACACTTATTGTTCTTCATAATGATTTTTGTCTGTTTTTCAGATCACTCCAGAGGTCACAATATTTGTTATGATTTATTGAAAAAAAATCAGCATTTGAGTGGCATTTAAACCAGCTCATGTTACTCCAGTGACTCCCTCTTCTGACTTGCATTAAACAACATATTTTCACAGTGCTTCTGGCTCTTAGGTGTCATTAATACTGAAGTCCGAATCTTTGGACCCTTATCATTTGCAACAATGTTGCATAATTTAAAATGATTGTTTCAAACCAAATGTGAGATTTCAAAAAAATAACATAAAAATGCAAGAACCAGAAGATGGAGTAGGTTGAGGCCTATATCGTTATTTAAAAACAAATAGGACACCCTTCATCAAGTGTGTAATGCTTCCGGTGGCAAAAAGTGAAGAGAAAGAAAAAAATCGAAAACAAAAATTTTAAATCTCGCCAAGTGCAAAAGAACGGTGAAATTGAAATTTGAAACCAATTAATAAAAATCAAAGTCAATGCAAACGAAATTTTAGAAGAGACAAACAACAACAAGAAAAATAAGAAGAAGAGTAGAGGTAAACGAAATCCCAGACAAACGCATAACAAAAAACAAGAACTCCTGAAAAAATAACAGTAGCTGTTAAGGACAACAGTTATGAAAAAAGATAACACAAAAAACGGAACGGTCCCTTGTAGCCAAAAAAAAATGATCTCAAATTTTTAGCAGAAGCCAAATCAATAACTAAACAGCAGCAACAACAATAACAATGGACAGACATATACGTTATACTGAAAAATATATTTTGACAAAATTTTCTATGGAAAATGAAACGAGCCACAGCAGCACTTAAGGGTTTCTGAGTTTCTGCTTTTTTGTTTTCTTTAAGTTTTGTCTCCTTTTTTTGCAGTACCCAAAAAAAGCTGTTGATCTTTTCAAAGTAAAATATCAAATTACGCCGACACGTACCCTTCTTCTTTGTTAGTTGTTGTTTTGCTTTTTTTGGACAGTAGAGATATAGAAAGTATCACATGATGTTAAAAGAACACTCTTAGCACATTGATGGCATTGGACACCAAGAGAAGAGATTTTTATCAGTTTGACATTGCCTTGAGGTGAACAAAATATTTGGGGTGTAGTTTAAGGACTTTAGGATGGTCGAAGGTTAACATTTTGATGTTTTTTTTAGGAAAGGAGGGTAGAGGATTTTAAACTTTTAACAAGTTTTATAAATTATAATCATGTTTAAAAAGAATAAACATGTTTTAGAAAAAATATTTTTTCGAAGAACAATATGAGGGCTTTTTCGTAATTATTTAGGAATTAATTTTAAAACTTCTTGGATTGAAAGCTATTGAGCTGCAAATCATTATCCATGGATTAAATTAAGAAACAAATGCAAATGTTCGTCGGGTACCTCACATTAAAATTCTAGGTCGATTTAGTCACAAAGACATGCATAAATCGACTCAGAAAGTGATTCTATGCATATTCCCAAAATGAACCATATGCCTATCTCGTTTACTTTTGCCTGTTACAAACGTAAGCACAAAGAGATAATACTCTGTACCACAGTGGGGTCAAGGGTATAAAAATATAATTTTTGAATGCGGGGGTCCGGGTCTCCTACCAAAATTTGGTCCATTATGGTCCATTTGGTCCACTATCTAAGGGGAGCGTTTGGGTACACTTTTCTACCTAATTGAATTTTTCTGGTTCTAATAGGATCCCAAATATTCTTTTTATACCCTACACAACTATGTTGTCAGAGTATTATAGCTTTGTGCAGCCCCAAGAGTTTTTAACGCCGCGAAATAATGGTCCTAGAACTACCTTTAAGTATACCGATCGTCATATCACGACTAGCTGAGTCGATCTAGACATTGTGTCCGTCCGTCCGTCTGTCCACTATAATTTGTAAACACGATACAGGCCATAGTTATGGACCAATCTTCACGAAATTTTGCATGTAGAATGGGTTCGGTCCAATGAAGACCCCTATTGTTTTTGTTAAAGATCGGTTAATAATTAGGGGATGAAATGGACCAAATACTTAATTTTTGTCTGATTTTCTGATCGCTCCAGAGGCCGCAAATATGGCCCAAACATCTCGAATTTTTACATGGAGAAGGGGATCGGGCCTTGGAATAATCATGCATGTTTTGATAAAGATCGGTCAATATTTAGCCGGTCAAATGGACCCTGACTTTTATGTTAAAAAGTAACAAAATTTGTATTACACGGCGTATATATTTACTACTGAATGACATAGACCTGATAGCATATCCAAGAGGAGTGGTTGACTTTACACTGATACTAATTATATTGCCGTATGTACTCGGATTCGGGAGATACCATTACATATTTACGGGTACTTACGTATAAATATGTTATTTGGTAACTCATTACCACACTAGGGGCGGAAATATAGCGCAGATCGCTTTGAAATGTTCCATTAGTATCCAATTATGGTCAAGGATAACGCATATAATTTTCGGAGTTGGTCCGATAATAATATTGGGATGAAATGGGCCGAAAACTTTTTTTTTTTGAGTCGATCTATAGACCACAAATGAAAACCGAACATCACAATACAACCCACGGTGAAGGGAATCTAGACAAGTAATTAGAAGGAGTGTACTGATATATGTTTTTACCACTAGTCGGTCAAGAGGCTTCAAATATCGCGAAATATTGCCCAAGCTCAGATTATAGAACCACAGAAAGTTCGATTTTCGTGGAAGTTGTGTAGGGTAAACATTTAAGACGATCTACGCTGAAATTTGGTGCATTGAGTTCTTATTGGAAACTAAATGTCTCCACAAAAAATTATAAATATAGGTCCACTTTTTTTCGTAACCCACATATAACGGTATATCCGGATTTTCAGTATTTTGGGGGTTTTAATCGTATTTTTCCACCAAATTGACTGTAATTTAGTATTTTGTGTTATTAATTATAAATAAAGGTCAATTTTTTCGGATATCTCCCATATAAGGGTACCCCCAATTTTCGGTATTTTGGGTTTCTTGAGCGCATTTTCAACCGAATTCGCTGAAATTTGGTATTTTGTAGTCGTATATGGTAACAAATCTCCCTGCCAGAAATTTTTAATATTCGCCCTCTTTTTGGGGTCGTCTCCACATAACCCCCTTTTTATATTAAAATAGATATATGTTTTGTTCCGTGCTTGGGTTTGTTTCTAAGACTCTGTTGTAATCATTTCATCTGCGGAAGATAAGAAAAAAAACTAGAACATATATTCATATATATGAACTGTAACCCGCATTTAGGCCTAGCCCCTGTGTGGAAGGTAACAAAAGGAGTGGACCGATATTCCCCATGTTGGAACTTGAACTTATTTTGGAAGATATAATAAGATGGGCAAATTTTTGATGAAATCAACATTTTTTGAAACAAATTTGGTCCAAAGAAACATGGGGTCTAGGACCAATATTTAGAACCATAATCGGTTTGTAGAAATGTCGGTATAGGTGCACTCTTTGGTATGTTCCCTATATTTTTATTTCAAGTACCTGTCTATGGTGGAGGGTATCCAAAGTTCGGCCCGGCCGAACTTAACGCATTTTCACTTGTTTTTTTGTTTGGTGTATCAGTTGTGAGTTACAGGGTTAGTCCAAAGAAATGTGGTGTCTATAACCAATATTTTGATAAGGAACATTTTTGGCGTAGCAAAGTGTATACCCTCATTAGTCAACAAAGCAGTCAAATTCCCACAAATTTTATAAATACTATTTATGAGTAATAAATATTTCTTTTAGACAAGCTTAGCATTAAAATTGTCCACAACATAGATTTAAAACAATTTCAAAATTACCCAAAATTCTCAGAAAAATATGGCCAATGTTAGTCGACGAAAAAATATAACAGATCGCCCATGGCTAAATAATAGATCATCATATTACCATTTGCCTATTCTTATGATAATTTTCGTAAAATGTTCCATCAACATTTTTTTTGCTTGAAATTTACTTTGTTTTATAATCATGATCATCTAATGACAACCGAAACGTTACGATCGATCTATGGACCTATGGATTCATATTCATATTCAAATGTGAATCACAACCTGTCAATTCATTCAAAAAATGTGTTCAGCTGGATTAGAGGTCTTCTTTTTTTTTTTTTTTTGTTGGTTGGCTTTGAAATCCTGTTTTCTCTCTTCACGGTTTCACAATTCCATTCACAAATTGAACGTGGGCGTTAGCTTATTCTTTGCAAAATTTCAAATTCAAATTCCAAAATTTATATTTCTTTTCTTCTCGATTCGTATTTGAGGTCTTTGTTAATTTTCTTGTTTGTTTGTATGTTTGTGTATTATTTAGTGATTAATAATTACCATTACAAATTGTATTGTCTTTGTTGGAACACATGTCTAGGTTGGTATTCTTGAGAGTGAATTTTTTGTTTTATGAATGGCTCCGAACATCTTCAAGATGTTGCTGCTGCCTGCTAAATTCGGTAGTTTTACGGCTACAACCTAATATGATTTGCATAATAATTCGGGGGATTTTTGTTCGCTTTTTAATCTTCTATTGTTTGTAGTTGTATTGTTTTAGGGTTTAGATGTTTTTTTCTCTTCTTCATCATCGTCATCGCTATCAAGTGTTATACAAGTTGACATTGTATCTTTCTGGGAAGATCATCAAGTGTATCGATCGTCTTTGATGGTATGCTATGGTACCATAGAGGTATTGAATTATTCGTCTTAGTGGTTATCTTGATTTTATGATTTGGCGACACTTTAGTGTTTTTATTTTCATGGGAAATTTTACAAGACGCATTAAGTCATCTATTGATAAAATGAAAATAAGAAATAAACTTTTTTTATTACCCACAAATAAACTTATACTAAATAGCGTATTTAGTATTAATTAATACATGATATGTTAAATTCCTAATGATGGTGTAAATTCGAAACTCGTGGAAAATATTATTTCAAAATTCCTCAAGTATGCAAATTGGATCTGTTCGCCCACGTTCTCTGTTAAAGCTACTCAAAAACCTATTTTGAAAGAAATTAAATCCCTCTTAAAGAAATGATGTCTCTGGCTTGTGGCGCCGTTCTATTGAAACTATTTGTCGTCTAAGTCCATATCTTTCAATTCAGACCAAAAGAAGCAGTGAGAGCAAGTAAAAAATTAATTATGTTCGGCCGGCCAGAACAACACCCTCCACCATGTGGTGTGGATTCAAAAATATTTCCAAAAGGTCAGGATCAAAATATGGAGAATATGACATTGTCAATTCCCTGCTCTGTTTTTTTCAACTGAGAAAATTAAATACTATAATACAACTACTCAGATGGTAAAAAGAAAACATGGCCTACAAAGAGGATTTATAGTGCGAAAATGCGGTAAATCATTTAAAGCGCAAAATGAGACATGTCCTATTTTATATAAGAAATGAGGCTATGTCAAATATTAACATACCACCGGGCCCGGCAAACGTTGTCTTCCATAGCAATATTGTTGATGTATAATTCACATAACGATAGCCCAATATTAAGTTAGTTTTTTCTACCCTCCACGATTCGAGATAGTGCTCTGAAAGTTGCACATACATTGCTACTATTCCTAGGATATTTGGTTTGAAAATGTTTAATATTAATTCACTATTTAGGGTAGTCCCTATATAACGGTACCTCGAAATATGAATTGATTGGCACATGTTTCGGGGTACTGCCCATATAATGGTAGCCCTAAACATTCCGTATTTTGAAGATCTTGGGCAGAATTGCTTTTAATTTAATACAGTGAATACTTATTGAGCAGAAAATCTTTCTACTTAAAATTATCCATATTGGCCCAAGTATCTGGGTAACTCCTTAACATTCGGTATTTGGATGTAATTTTATATTTTGGATTATAATTGAGTAGAAAATGTTCCTTATAATATTTGTCCAAGCTTCCGAAAACCCTCCATATAATGGCACTTTACCTTATACGATCCTTTGGAGATTTGGGCACGTTTTTCCACCTAATCCGAGGTAATTGGTTGTTTTATTTGGAAACATGAATCCTACTAACAGTTGTGAATATTGGCTCACTCCTCTGTATTTGAGGCTGTAACTTTATATTTTCGATGATCAGTGAGTACAAAATCTACTTACAAAGAATACTCAATATTTGTCCGAGTTTTCGGGTAGCACCCATATAATGGTATCCCCCATAATTTCGCATGTGGTTTCAAATCTTCCTACCTAAAATTAATATATTTCCACAGACACGTTTTTGCGAAAAATGATCTATTAAGGTCCAAGTTTTGATATAGTTGCATACAGATCTCTCCCATTTTCGGTATTAAAAATATATACCGACACTTTTGGTCTTTTTCCGTACGGCAAGAATCTACTACACCTTTTTCAAATGTTATTCAAAACATTTCAATTGCAATTCGAGAATTTCATTTGTAATTCTAGAACTCAATTTGCAATTCATAACATTTCACTTGTAATTCGAGTATGTAATTGGTAATTCACAACATTTCATTTGTAATTTTAAACTTTTCATATGAAATTCAAAAAATTTCATTTGTAATTGTTATATTTCCATTTGAAATTTGTAGAGTTTCATTTGAAATTCAAAGAAATCCGTTTAAAATTCAAAGTATTCAACTTGAAATTTATAATATTTCACTTGTAATTCAGAATATTTCAGTTGTAATTCGTAACAATTCATTTCAAATTCATACACATTCCTTGTGTGTTACCATTAATAATTTTCGAATTTAAAACTAAATGTTATGAAAAACAAATAAAATGTTATGTATTTCAAATGAAATGTTAAGAATTTCAAGTGGAATTATTTAAATTTCAAATGGATTTTATTAATATCAAATGGAATTTTATGAATTTCAAATACAATACTTGGAATTTCAAATGGATGTTTATGAATTTCAAATGGAATTCTATGAATTTCGAAAGGTATTCTATTAATTACAAATGAAATTCTCGAATTGCAACTGATATGTTATGTATTGCAAATGGAATTCTCGAATTGCAAATTATATGTTGTGAATTACAAATGGAATTCTCGAATAACATTTGATATGTTTTGAATAACATGTGAAAAAGGTGTAGATTTTACTACACCTTTTTCACATGTTATTCAAAACATATCAAATGTAATTCGAGAATTCCATTTGTAATTCACAACATATAATTTGCAATTCGAGAATTCCATTTGCAATACATAACATATCAGTTGCAATTCGAGAATTCATAAACTTCCAATTGAAATTCCAAGTATTTGCGTTTGAAATTCATAAAATTCCACTTGAAATTAATAAAATTCCATTTGAAATTTAAATAATTCCATTTGAAATTCTTAACATTTGATTTGAAATACATAACATTCCATTTGTTTTTCATAACATTTAATTTTAAATTCGAAAAATATTATTGGTAAAACAAAAGGAATATGTATGACTTTGAAATGAATTGTTATGAATTACAACTGAAATTTTATGAATTACAAGTGAAATGTTATGAATTTCAAATTGGATTCTTTGAATTTCAAATGGATTTCTTCGAATTTCAAATGAAACTCTACGAAATTCAAATTGAAATATTCGAATTACGAATGAAATTTTTTAAATTTCAAATGTAATTTTTTGAATTTCATACGAAAAGTTTAAAATTACAAATGAAATGTTGTGAATTACAAATTACTTACTCGAATTACAAGTGAAATGTTATGAATTGCAAATTGAGTTTTCGAATTACAAATGAAATTCTCGAATTGCAATTGAAATGTTTTGAATAACATTTGAAAAAGGTGTATTTTCTTCGATAACATAGATTCTTGCAAAATACCGAAAAAGGGACGGTTACTTTATAATTGTCCATATCAAAACATAAACATGTATTGATAATGTGGCGCCGTTTTATATGAGATATACCGATACGTTGTATAGCTCTATCATAAATATTTCGAGTTGTATGGTCATTTTAGCAGATCGATAGAGAAACAGACGGGCACTTCCCCGTACAATTGGATTTATAAAGATCAAAAGGTCTGCAAAGATACCACAGATCTATATAAAGACCATTTAGTATGTATAGAACCGATTGAAAGTGTATGGAGACCACAGATCAGCAGAAAACCCGATTGGAAGTGTATAGAGAACAAGGGTATAAATACCAATTAGAATTGGAAATAGTCTATATATGACAACTATTTAAAAACAATTGAAAATTGTCTATGAATAAATTTGAAATGCTTTAACAAATTCGAAATGATGTGCCGGTCATTTCATACGCAGTGCTTCATCCTCGAAAAACCTTCTTTGGATTTGTCTCATCTTCGAAGACCACTCTGCAAAAATTTGAAAAAATGTAGTTTTTATCAAAAAAGTCGAATTTTATCTAAATTTTTCAACAAAAATATTAAGTCTTTCACTTAGGGACAACGGTTTTATGTGTATAATAATCCCACATATGAATATCGGATCATCAGTTTTTGAGCCTCATTGGGAACCGTTTGCAATACCATTCCTAGAAAAACGCTTTTGGAGTTTGTATCTGCGTACAAAAAATAGAGAAAACTTTGAAAATTTATATATCACCCATTTTTCCTGCATTATGAGAAAATCGGTGGGACTATGGTTAAATTAAATATGCAGGGTGCCTCCGGGTCTACTAACAAAATATGTTCTTACTAAGATCCACACAGAGACACAATATTATTTTTTATTCTGGGAGAACATATACGTGGATATTCTATATCCTCCAATAAAATAGTCATGGATTAAAAAAATGCAGGGTCCAATAAAAAGGTCGAATTAAAAAAAAAAAACAATCAAGGATCATGATAGCTTTTACAAAAATATTTTTTCAGGACAAAAATAAGTGTGGATTAAAAAAAAATACTTTGCAAGACCCAAAAGAAGACAAAGATTTACAAAGATTAAAAAAGTATTTCTTTAATACCGAAGTAGGCGTGAATTTAAAAAAATATATTTTTTTCAAGCACCAACCATTTATTGCTCGATCGATTAGATCCGGACAACATATTTGTGGATTTTCTATACCCTCTACCAAAATAGTCATATATTAAAAAATATAGTTTTCATGGACCAATAAAAATCGTAAATTAAAAAAAAACTCAAGGACCACTAATAGGCTTTAAATACTTTTTCCAAGGTCCAATAATTGTAATGGATGATAGATTTTTAAACAAAATGTTTCAAGTACAAAAACAAGTGTGGTTTTAAACAAATATATATTTTAGGTACCAATACTAGTCGTGGATTTAAAAAATATATATTTCTTAAAGGACCAAAATAGATGTAGAATAAAGCAATTTCTTTCCTGAAGCGGTTCGATATTTGTCGGTGCGTTCCGTAAAAAGAATTTGAATGATTAATTTAGCCTCATGGTTCCTTCATTTGACACTTCGTTCATTTGACACTTGTCATAAACAATTGGATTAGAAGGAACTAGGTGATCGAGAGCAAGAAATGAATGATTGGAACAAAACAAATTTGATGAACGAAAGAACCGGACCACGTACCGATCGTTCCTTTTGCAGAATAGTTCATTTCAACTAGTTCGTTCCGAAATTGCCCAACACTAGATTAACCTAGAGTTAATAAGTAAATATACCAATTCGAATTACATTTATATCTTCTATACCGGAAAATACATCACGGAAAAATAATCAATGTCAGGATGAGAGGTATAGGGAATTTCTCTAAATTTATGTTATTAGCTTCAAAATAAATAAAAGACATAACCGTTATGCAAATTTTTAGTATGAAATCGATAGCCTATTATTTGAGAAATAATTTTTTTTGCGTGCCATAAATGATAACGTCGTCAAAAAGTTGGGGCAACAAAAACAAACTCGAAACCTTAAAACTATGACATTAAAATATTTAAAATATTAAACAAACTAACGTCATGTATTTTTTATTAATATTCAAATTAAAGAAGAAGAAGAAGAAAAAAACAATTGATTTATGAGGCATTGCTTTAAAAATTGTATTAAATTACGTCGTGAGCTAACATAACCACCTAACAGTAATTTATCTCAATCACTCAACTGTCACATGGCTGGGGTATAACATGTAAATGTCTCTATGATATTTTTAAATGTTAAACTTTAAACTAAAAAAACAACAAAATGTTAAATGACAACTAGAAAAAGTTCAGAAGGTCATTTATTTGGAGATAAAATTTTACCATGATATCTTATTTTCAAGGAAAAATGTTCTATTTGCCAATAACGTTCATATCAATTATAATCATTTTGGTTTATTAGAGGTATTAAAATTTATCAAGATGGTCATTTTTAACTTCATTCTTAGCACCATAAGAACAACAAACAAGTGTTTCCCATAATTTCATAACTAAATTCTTATGGCGATCTAAAGACCAATCAATATTTTCTCATGCTTTTGAAATTAATTCTATGCATTTTTGTTGTAATGGGTAACGACTCGTAAATTAAAATCACAAAATCCGGAGGTAGAAGACGACAACATCATCATCATCGTGGTTGTCGCGTCTTCATCTACCTTGTAGACTTGGTCAAGTCACAATTCTCAGCACCCAGCCAGCCGGTCAGCAGCTTTGTAAGCCATTTTAGTCATTCATTTTAGCCGACTTATGTTGCTGATTTTTTGTTAAGCAGAGGAGGGAATGAACTAAAAAAAACTTTGATTACTTAACCACAATCACAGCTGCTGCTGCTTCAATGTCCTGTCCAGGCGTGTGCTGTGATCTGAGTTAAGGTCCCCCATAAGATTTAATTTTTTCTTCCCGTTTTTTTTGTCCACCACTTGCCTTGGTATTTTATAGTCTCATCGAAATCAACAGCCAGTCCTCCATGTGTCGGTACCGAACTAACTAGGCTCTCTCCTCCATCTCATCTAGTAGTAGTTGAAGGCGGTTTATCACATCACAATTTAACCTACCACCATGAATTAATGACATTTTGTGTTGCCACCACGAGCAACAACTTGAATGCAAAACGAACAACAACAACAGCAGCAGACAAATGGACGGCTTGAGCATCGATTCTCCGTGGTTGGGACAAAAGTCCAAGCAATTTCATAAATAAACTCGATTGAGCTTCGTACATTCTAGCCGCGCGGTAACAAACAACGTAATGCAATTACGTTAAACTTGTATCGAAGATGGTCTCAGCGGTTTGTCGGTGGAAATTCTTTAACACGACAGGAATGAACAATAAATGTTCGATGGGACAGTGGTTCAGTTCGTGGATCGTGTATATTTTTCAAGGACAAAAATGGACAAGGATTATAAAAAAATATTTCTTATGGACCAACAGAAGGCTTGGATTTTCAACAAATATTTTAAGAACCAAGAAGAGGCGTGGACTTCTAAGGAAATATTTTATCAAATACAAAAATATTCACGGATTTTTTAAAACAAATTATGAGGTCTAACAGTAGGCGTGGATTGTTTAAAAAAAATATTTATAAGGACCAACAGTGGGCATGGATTTTTTAAAAAAATATATTTAAGGACCAAACGTAGGCGTGGATATATAGGGACTTTGGTACACCATTTACATTAAATCGGACGAAAATATATATGGGAGCTATATATAAATCTGGACCGATTCTCAGGAAAATTAACACACATCATTCTAGACATAATTAATTTCGCTTTGCCAAATTTCGTGCAAATCGAAAGATATATAGGAACTTTGGTACATAAATTACATTAAATCGGACGAAAATATATATCGGAGCTATATCTAAATCTGGACCGATTTTCAGGAAACTTAACACACATCATTCTAGACCTAATTAATTACGATGTGAAAAATTTCGTGCATATCGAAAGATATATTGGGTCTTTGGTACACCATTTACTTTAAATCGGACGAAAATATATATTGGAGCTATATCTAAATCTGGACCGATTTTCAGGAAACTTAACACACATTATTCTAGACCTAATTCATTACGGCATGCCAAATTTCGTGCAAATCGGAAGATATAAAGGACACCATATACATTAAATCGGACGAAAATATATATGGGAGCTATATCTAAATCTGGACCGATTTTCAGGAAACTTAACACACATTATTCTAAACCTATTTCATTACGGTATGCCCAATTTCGTGCTAATCGAAAGATATATAGGGTCTTTGGTACACCATTAACCTTAAATCGGACGAAAATATATATGGGAACTATATCTAAATCTAGACCGATTTTCAGGAAACTTAACATACATCATTCTAGAGCTAATTCATTACGCTATGCCAAATTTCGTGCAAATCGAAAGATATATAGGTACTTTGGTACACAATTTACCTTAAATCGGACGAAGATATATATGTGAGCTATATCTGAATCTGGGCCGATTTTCAGGAAACTTAACATACAACATTCTAGACCTAATTCATTACGCTATGCGAAATTTCGTGCCAATCGAAAGATATATAGGGAATTTGGTGCACCATTTAAATTAAATCGGACGAAAATATATATGGGAGCTATATCTAAATCTGGACCGATTTTCAGGAAACTTAACATACATCATTCTAGAGCTAATTCATTACGCTATGCTAAATTTCGTGCAAATCGAAAGATATATATGTACTTTGGTACACAATTTACCTTAAATCGGACGAAGATATATATGTGAGCTATATCTGAATCTGGGCCGATTTTTAGAAAACTTAACATACATCATTCTAGACCTAATTCATTACGCTATGCGA
>NW_026879737.1:0-27828 GCF_032173495.1 Musca vetustissima | reverse complement strand
TTAGCCAATAGCTTTTCTTTGTATATTCTGAGCGATGTTAGGTGTTTATTCTCCCATGGAGTTAACATTTGTCTCGACAAACCTTTAACTGTCGTAAAAGTTGTGTTTGCTTTGATTATTTTTGTAATAGCCGATGTTATTATCTCTAAATCAGCAGATGGATCATCGGTATGATCAAATTTATTCATTTCAATCTGAATTTCTGACGAGATGTTATAAAAATTGTAATTCTTTATTTTTTGGGGTGGCTCATTCTTTTTCCTCATTACATTTTCCATTTGACACCAAATAATGTTGTGGTCTGATAGAGTGCATTCAATTGAGTCAATGCATAATCTTGTTGCTAGATTGCTATACACATGATCAATACATGTGTTACTCATCGGACGAGATATTAATTGGTGACAAGATTCATAATCAACACAAGAAAGAATAGAAAGCAAATCTGATGAGCTGTTGGAGTCAATCAGATCAATATTTGAGTCTCCAAGAATTATTGATCCAGTTCGACATGGTCCACGGTATACCTACTGCATCTTGCATAAATCATCTTAGCAGCATCTCGGGTATATACCCAAAGTGGTGAAGAGTAACACATAGTCAGAATCGACCTTTAAAGTTTTCTAAATGGTTTTAATTTTTATTATACCCTTCACCACACTGTGGTACAGGGTATTATGTCTATGTATACAGGGTATTTAATAATATGCATGGAATCACTTTCTGAGTCGATTTACGCATGTCCGCCCATGTATTTTTGTGAACAAAGTACATGTCGCATTTATGATCCCATTTGGACGAAATTTGGCATAGGTAACTTATTTGGCCCAAGGACGAACCCTATTGAAATTGGGAAAAATCTGTTCAGATTTAGATATAGCTCCAATATATATTTTTGTCCGATTTAAGGTACATGGGGCACCAAAGTCCCTATATATGTTTCGATTTACACGAAATTTGGCACAGCATAATGAATTAGGTCTAGAATGATGTGTGTTGAGTTTCCTAAAATCAGTTCAGATTTAGATATAGCTGCCATACATATTTTCGTCCGATTTCATGTAAATGGTGCACCAAAGTCCCTTAATATCTTTCGGTTTGCACGAAATTTGGCACATCGTAATGAATTAGGTCTAGAATGATGTGTGTTAAGTTTCCTGAAATCATTGAAATCAGTTCAGTTTTAGATATAGCTTCTATATCTGACCAAATGAAAAATTTAGTATAGGTTGCAGAATGACATGTTTATGGATCCAATTTCATTTTACTGGTCCTTTAAAAATGCGACGTCTGTTAGGATTCATCTGTTGAATAAACCCAAAGTGGTGAAGGTTATCATATAGTCGGCCCCGTCCGACTTTACTGGTTTCTGGTTATACTCTACACGTTTTTAAGTCGATTTATGTACATAGCTCGTTGTAAACAATTACAAGTCGCTTTAATTGACATAATATTTGACCCAGCTCAATTATTTGGTTCAAGGAGGAGCGCTATTAAGATTTTGAAAAATTTAGTTGTAGTTTACATATGTATGTTCGTCCGATTTCGTCCAATGGTATATCAAAGTCTCAATGTTATTTCTATGAAGACGAATTTTTGCACACGTTATAATGATGTGTATTAAGGTTAGTATACATCGGTTCAGAATTAGGTTTAGCAGCTATATACGGGTAATGTGGACTATGTGTCTAAACCGCATATCTTACAAATGAAAATAACAACGCCGCCTTGTTATATGTTTTCATAATTAGTTAAAACAAACATCAAACATGATATTGAATACATACTTGCAACGTTGAAATTTTAGTAAGGCTCTGATTTTAAATGTGTGATTTGAACAGTTTTGGATCAAGATCGAACATTTTGTTTTTCTCAAAAATAAACAACAAAATATATATAAAATAAATGTTAAAAAAACAGTAATTACAATAGTCGAGTTTTAATTTTTTGAAGCCGAAAATTATATTTAAATAAAACAAGTTAAAATGAGGATGACATTCGAAATATGTAAAATTAATGGCGGCTCCTAGAAGAAACCTCACGTTATGATAGGAACATGAATATAGGCTAGCTTTGTATGGGGCTATACCAAAACGGGGATCAATATTGATCATTTTAGGTAGTGAAATTATTTTTAGTACAGAGATTTGGAGGTACTTTTATATATGGACTACACTCAAGCTTGGTTCGATATTAATAATTTTCAGTACAAGGGGCAGAATATTCGGGGCAGATTTATTGCAATTATTTGCATTTATTGTTTCCCAAGATTGAACTAAATATATATTTATCCCAGGCAATACTTTAATAAATTACTGATCCACATTAGCCGCATATGCTGATCCGCATTACCTGCCAAATTTTTATACCCTTCACCACACTGTGGTACAGGGTATTATGTCTTTGTGCATATGTTTGTAACAGGCAAAAGGAAACGAGATAGACCCATAGTTCCTTTTGAGAATATGCATAGAATCACTTTCTGAGTCGATTTATGCATGTCCGTCCGTCCGTCCGTCTGTCCGTCTGTTGGTGTTAAATTGTAAACAAAGTACAGGTCGCATTTATAATCCGATTTAGATGAAATTTGGCATAGGTCACTTATTCGGCCCAAGGACGAACCCTATTGAAATTGGGAAAAAATCGGTTCAGATTTAGATATAGCTCCCATATATATATTTAACTGATTTATTGTAAACGATCCCTATATATCTTTCGATTTGCACGAAATTTGGTACAGCCTAATCAATTAGGTCTAGAATGATGTCTGCCAAGTTTCGTGAAAATCGGTCCAGATTTAGATATAGCTCCCATATATAGTTTCGTCCGATTTCAGGTAAATGGTGCTCCAAAGTCCCTATATATCTTTCGATTTGCACCAAATTTGGCATGACGTACTGAATTGAGCATAGAATTATGTCTGCCAAGTTTCGAGAAAATCGGTCCAGATTTAGATATAGCTCCCATGTATAGTTTCGTCCGATTTCATGTAAATGGTGCCCCAAAGTCCCTATATACTTTCGATTTGCACGAAATTTGGTACAGCCTAATCAATTAGGTCTAGAATGATGTCTGCCAAGTTTCGTGAAAATCGGTCCAGATTTAGATATAGCTCCCATATATAGTTTCGTCCGATTTCAGGTAAATGGTGCTCCAAAGTCCCTATATATCTTTCGATTTGCACCAAATTTGGCATGACGTACTGAATTGAGCATAGAATTATGTCTGCCAAGTTTCGAGAAAATCGGTCCAGATTTAGATATAGCTCCCATGTATAGTTTCGTCCGATTTCATGTAAATGGTGCCCCAAAGTCTCTATATATCTTTCGATTTGCACGAAATTTGGCATAACGTACTGAATTGAGCCTTGAATGATGTCTGCCAAGTTTCGTGAAAATCGGCCAAGATTTAGATATAGCTCCCATATATAGTTTCGTCCGATTTCAGGTAAATGGTGCTCCAAAGTCCCTATATATCTTTCGATTTGCACCAAATTTGGCATGACGTACTGAATTGAGCATAGAATTATGTCTGCCAAGTTTCGAGAAAATCGGTCCAGATTTAGATATAGCTCCCATGTATAGTTTCGTCCGATTTCATGTAAATGGTGCCCCAAAGTCCCTATATATCTTTCGATTTGCACGAAATTTGGCATAACGTACTGAATTGAGCCTTGAATGATGTCTGCCAAGTTTCGAAAAAATCGGTCCAGATTTAGATATAGCTCCCATATATAGATTCGTCCGATTTCATGTAAATGGTGGACCAAAGTCGCTATATATCTTTCGATTTGCACGAAATTTGGTACAGCCTAATCAATTAGGTCTAGAATGATGTCTGCCAAGTTTCGAGAAAATCGGTTCAGATTTAGATATAGCTCCCATATATAGTTTCGTCCGATTTCATGTAAATGGTGCTCCAAAGTCCCTATATATCTTTCGATTTGCACCAAATTTGGCATAACGTACTGAATTGAGCCTAGAATTATGTCTGCCAAGTTTCGAGAAAATCGGTCCAGATTTAGATATAGCTCCCATGTATAGTTTCGTCCGATTTCATGTAAATGGTGCCCCAAAGTCCTTATATATCTTTCGATTTGCACGAAATTTGGCATAACGTACTGAATTGAGCCTAGAATGATGTCTGCCAAGTTTCGAGAAAATCGGTCCAGATTTAGATATAGCTCCCATATATAGTTTCGTCCGATTTCATGTAAATGGTGGACCAAAGTCGCTATATATCTTTCGATTTGCACGAAATTTGACAGACATAGCCCAACGGATGACCTATTTATATTTGTTTGAAGTCGATTTACATACTTTATGGATAGATCTAGGTAGATTCACATTTAGATAAATATCACATATTTTATTTCATCCAATTTCGTGTTAATAGTCCTGTTTAATATACCCATAGTGGTGAAGGGTATCATATAGTCGGCCCCGTCCGACTTTACTACTTTCCTTACTGGTTATACATTATTATACCCTACACAACTATGTTGTCAGGGTATTATAGCTTTGTGCAGCCCCAAAAGTTTGTAACGCCGCGAAATATTGGTCCTAGACCCACCTTTAAGTATACAGATCGTCATATCTCGACTAGCTGAGTCGATCTAGACATGTGTGTCCGTCCGTCCGTCCGTCTGTCCATTATAATTTGTAAACACGATACAGGCCACAGTTATGGACCAATCTTTATGAAATTTTGCATGTACGATGGGTTCTGGCCAATGAAGACCCCTATTGTTTTTGTGAAAGATCGGTTAATATTTAGGGGATGAAATGGACCAAATACTAAATTTTTGTCGGTTTTTCTGGTCGCTCCGGAGGCCGCAGTTATGGTCCGAACATCGTGAAATTTTGCATGGAGAAGGGGATCGGGCCAAAGAATAAGCATGCCTGTTTTTATAAAGATCGGTCAATATTTAGCGGGTCAAATGGACCCTGACTTTTGTGTGAAAAATGACAAAATTTGTATTCTATAGCGTATATATTTACCCCTGAAGGACATAGACCCGAGAAGATGATATTATATCCAAGAGGAGTGTTTGATCTTTAAATTAATACCAATTATATTGTTGTATGTGCTCGGATGTGGGAGTTACACCTAAATATTTACAGGTATCTCCGTATTCGTATATTATTTAGTAACCCACTATCAATCTAGAGAGCGGAACTATAGCGGTGATCGATTTGAAATGTTCCATGAGGTTCCAGTTAGGGTCAAGGATAACGCCTATAATTTTCGGTGATGATCAGATAATAATTTTGGGATGAATTGGACCGAAAACTTAATTATACCCTACACAACTATGTTGTCAGGGTATTATAGCTTTGTGCAGCCCCAAATGTTTGTAACGCCGCGTAATATTGTCCTAGACCCACCTTTAAGTATACCGATCGTCATATCTCGACTAGCTGAGTCGATCTAGACATGTGTGTCCGTCCGTCCGTCTGTCCATTATAATTTGTAAACACGATACAGGCCACAGTTATGGACCAATCTTCACGAAATTTTGCATGTAGGATGGGTTCTGGCCAATGAAGACCCCTATTGTTTTTGGAAAAGATCGGTTAATATTTAGGGGATGAAATGGACCAAATACTAAATTTTTGTCGGTTTTTCTGGTCGCTCCAGAGGCCGCAATTATGGCCCAAACACCGCGAAATTTTGCATGGAGAAGGGGATCGGGCCAGAGAATAAGCATGCATGTTTTCATAAAGATCGGTCAATATTTAGCGGGTCAAATGGACCCTGACTTTTGTGTGAAAAATGACAAAATAGCATATCCATGAGGAGTGGTTGGCCTTTAAATTGATACCAAATATAGTGATGAATCTACTCAGATGTGGGAGTTACAGTCAAATATTTACAGGTGCTTACGTATTCAGATATTATTTAGTAACCCATTACCACATTAGAGGGAGAAATATCGCACTGATGGCTTTGAAATTTTTCATGAAGTTCCAGTTATAGTCAAGAACAACGTCTACAATTTTCGGTGATGATCAGGATACAATTTTGGGATGAAATGGACGGAAAACATAATTTTTTGTGTGCTTTCGAGTAGAGTATAATCCGAAAATCACAACACAACCCACCGTGAAGGTAATCTGGACAAGTAATTAGAAGGACTGTACTGAATATTCGAAAAAAGTAAGAAAGAGGTGTTGTTGACCTCTAATCGGACAACAGGGGGCAAATATCACGAAATACTACTCAGACTCAGAATAAACATCATCAGAAAGTTAGAGTTCGTGGTAGTTGTGTAGGGTATCGTATGGTCGGCCCCGTCCGACTATACTGCTCCGCTCACTGGTTTTTTGTGTTATTTTCGAGTCGATCAATAGACCACAAATGAAAGCCGAACATCACAACACAACCCACGGTGAAGGGAATCTGTACAATAGCTGTACTGAATACTCGTAATATTCGGAAAATATGTCAGTGTGAGGATGTGGTGCTGTTTACCACTAATCGTGCAAGAGGGTGCAAATATCACGAAATATTGCCCAGACTCCGAATAAACATCCGCAGAAAATTTGAGTTCCGTTGTAGTTGTGTAGGGTATCGTATGGTCGGCCCCGTCCGACTATACTGCTCCGCTCACTGGTTATACACTGTGCTGCATGGTTTTTATGTCATTGGGCATATGCTCATAACATGCAAAAGTCGATTTATGCATGTGTACAGGTCGAAATTATTAGCCGATTTGGATGCAATATTGTACAGCTCATTTATTTAGCCCAAATACGAACTCTAGTGAAAATCAGTTCAGATTTAGATATAGCTCCTATATTTATGCATAGAATCACTTCTTAAGTCCATTTATGAATGTCAGTCCGTTTGTATGTCCATGTTAAATTATAAACAAAGTACAGGCCGCATTTATGATTCGAATTGGATGAAATTTGAAATTTTATTTGGCCCAAGGACGAGCCCACAGTTGCTATATATCTTTTGATTTGCACAAAATTTGGCATAGAGTACTGAATTTAGACTAGAATAATGTGTGTTAAGTTTCTGAAAATAGGTTCAGATTTAAATATAGCCCCCATATATATTTTCGTTCGATTTAATGTAAAATTTGCACGAAAGACCCTATATATCTTTCGATTTGTTTCATTAAATGCACAGCTGCTTTTGTACTTGAAATTGGAAGGCGGTCAAAATGACCGCCTTCGGCAATCTAGTGTTAAGTACGTTCAACTTCATGCCAATGTTTCTTTGTAAAGGCGACGTCTTTTTGGATAGGGGAGAGGGGGGCACCTTTGAACGTGGGGCACCTTTGAACAGCGCTCATAAAATCTTGGTTTAATATTTTTCCGACCCGCAACCACATTTTTGTATATGGCAATCTTGTTCTCTATATGCGTAAACCACTTTGGCTTGCTTTTTCAGTTGTCGAAAAATTGTGCATGGGTGACCATGTTTTCTCAGTGTCATTGTAAACTTTTATTCATTTGGTTGTAAGGGCGCAGGAAGAATTCTGTGATAGTTTTCTTTCGTCAAACAAATTTTTTGCATTCGAACAATCATTTCAAACATAACTAATGTAATTTCTTTCATATATATTTATTACAAAAAAAGTTATTTTAAAGTTCCGTAAAATGCCATGGGTGGGGCACCTTTGAACATGCCCATTAAACTCGAGTAAAAAAAGGATTTTTTAATTTTTGGCTTCGATTTCTCAAAATTTCAAATGGGCTAATAAGATTACGAAATTAACTGTATTTTTCACCATACTAATTTGTATTTTTAAGACATTTTATGTTTTAATAATTTTTGATCTAAATTTTTTAAATTTTGAAAATTTTTAATATATTTTTTAATGAATTAATGCTTTTCTGATATGTATGAATAAAATACATACATATTTGAACATAAACACTGTAAAAAACCATGTCGTTCAAAAATGCCAACCCCTGTTCAAAGGTGCCCCCCTGGGGGGCAGTTTTGAACACTTTGAGTTCGTCCATTAAAACAGTAATAAAATATATTTATCAAGCTTATAGTATGTCATATGTATATTCATTTTAAAGGTTACATATGTACCTATTAGTAAAAATTAATAAGAAACCAAAAATGATAAAATAAAAAATTTTATAAAGCTTGAAAGCAAAAAGTGTTCAAAGGTGCCCCCCTCTCCCCTACATATGTTGAATATTCCCAAAGTTATCATATAGTCTGCCCAGCCCGACTTTAATATTTTCCTTACTGGTTTTAAATTCTTAAAGACAATTTTCAACGAATATTTTTACATTATCGCCAATAACTCTTAAATTTATTAACGGTCGCGAAATTTTTTAATATTGTCTTCAAATATCTTCACTTTCATTCCATTTGTTCAATTGGCCGTAATTTCATGTTAATATTTTGATGCATTTCAATGTTATATAACATTTTTCAAATATAAATTATGTTAACAAAAATATGGCTGTCGGACGGACAGAAATTCATTAATCGACTCCGAGAGTAATTCTAGGCATGAAACCATAGGCCTCTTTCGTCTCCTTTTGCATCTTACAAACATAAGCACATGGACATAATATCCTGTACCACATATCCTGTATAAATAGATAGGTACTTCCAAAAACTATGTCAGCACATACATTAAAAAAATTAATCGCGCTATTTTTAATTCTTTATGAATTTCTAATTCAGTTGAATTCAGTATTTCCACATTTTATATCGTCCATGACAACTCCGTTAAATTGATTTGAAGGGTCGATAAAAAAGCTTATATTAATTTCTGCAAACACACACATACGCCGATGTTTGTAAATAACATACGTCACATTCCATACGTCACATTCCATTTCTATGGACATACGTCACATTCCATTTCTATGGAAAACGTGAACATGTAATCTTGTTGTACATACATTCAACACCCATATAATAGTTCATCACAATGAATGAAGGATTTCATTCTAAACATACATATGTATGTTTATGTGTTTGTATATAGTTATGCTTGCGCAAGAAACACTTTGTACTAAAAGAAGGATGTAAATTTGCAATTTATGTCATGTTGATTTAACATGAATTACATTTCAGCTTTACTTTAGTCTTATGAAGATTTTCGTTGTGAATGGAACTATTTTTTCTATTTTGAGTTTTAATAACTGCATAACATGAGTTAGTACACTAGAAATATGTCTACAACAAGTTGGGGATAATCTTCGATAACGAAGATGTTGTCGAATGGCGAATGAGGGTACACGTGAATAAATTTTAAAGTGAAATTTAGATTTAGAATTTTTGGAAAATTTAAAGGAAAAATTCAGTTACTCATTTCGTATAGTTTCCCTATATCGGTAACTCTCCATTTTTCTAAAGCAGGAATTGAAATTTGGAATCTTGGAGTGTGAGAAACATATATTCAGAAAATGTTCGATATAGGTCAATATGAGTAACGGTCCCGTCCGACTTTTGAACCTTTTTTACTCGGTTTCAATATGGAATCACGTCACAGTGAGTTTGGATATGCTCTATAAAAATTGTCAATTACGTAAAGCGACCTGTGTTGAACATCCATAGTAAATAGTCACTTTGAAAATGACTTATTCTCAGAGGTTTCCATTATTTCTATAAGGAACGGATAATATAAGCTATAGAAAAGTGATTCGAAGTTAAAAATGTAAAATTTCGCTCAGTGTTTCTGGATTATGAAATACGTTGTTTTTTTAGAATTTATTAGAACCATGTTTTGCTTTTTATTTTCGTTTATTTCAATCTATCTATGTGATGTGATGTAAACAATTAAACACTCTACTGTCATCCACTTTGATGTGATAATGGTGATCAAAATGAAACTACAAATTATTTGGTAACTAAATGTATCATAACTGATTTGAAACTTTTTTCAATTACACTTGAATTCTTACTATTTAATTTTTTTCACAGTTTGAATCTTGATTATAGCAAAGGTATTATATTTGAAATCAGGAGGAATGTTCTATGTTCGAAAATCGGTTTAGATTTTAATGTAGCATACAAATATGTCGTCACATTTCCTTCCAGGGCATTAACTATATGGAATTAAGTGTTTTTGCTGCAGATATCTTAATGGAATATTGTAAAGTTCTCTTTTTCTATTCCTTTTTTTATGAAAAGAAGCAATCAAGCTAAATAATCACAGGTGGAAGGAGTGAATGAACGTCCATGAACATGGTTGCATAAAATAATACACAGCCGCCCATCTCTTTGAATTTAGATTTCTTTTCTGTTTTTTTACTTAGAATCTAAGGTATGAGCATGCCTTTTGTTAACAAGAAGAAGAAAACATCATTTAAGCTGAGTACTGTCAAAATTTATAAAATGTATATAGGCATGTGTATGTACACACATATTCAAATGCATTTACATACAAATTTGCATACAACTGTGTCTCTTAAAGTGAAAGAAAAAGAAATGCCTACGGCTCAGTCATTCTTCAAGCGCATTATACAATTTCTTTTTCGTACAACATTTCCAAATCCAAAGCTAGTAAAAAACCTCCTGGGCAATTCTTTTTTTTTTTTTTTGACAATTCTATAGAATATTTTACATGAATTTGAAACGTTTTCAATGCTCAACAATACAAAATATATGCGAATGTAAGTAGTTTGGGGACCTTGGAATGAAAACGAAACTTATTTTCACTACTCGAATAAATTTGGTAAAATCACTCAAACGTTCCGTATATTGAATTATGTACGACAACATGTAACCATTGTTCCATTTCGATGCACATTGTACGAAAAACATTTTTGTCACATCACATCAATAATAGAAAAGTTTGCCAGTTCCTCCCCATGTGGGTTAATAGAAAATTTTAAATTGACGAGCAAAAAAAACCGAAATCAAGTTAAATCGATAGCATTTGTGGAATAGATTCAATTTAATAATTGTAAAGGTTTGATTTAATGTTTCAGGGAAATTTGATTAAAAATTAGCCGAAAACTTCTTTAATGCAGAATTCAAAACCTCTTATAATCAATATCTATATATCCCAATTATATTGAATCGTGGCAATTTAGAATTGGAGCAATTTAGTTATGGGCTAAAAATCGTAAAAATCCGGAAATACTTTCAAAAGATATTATTAAGCATATTTGCTTGTCCACGAATGTTCTGGCCCAAGGATGAACCCTATTGAAATTGGTGAAAATCGGTTCAGATTTAGATATAGCTCCCACATATTTTTTCGTCCGATTTACGAACTTTAGTCCCTGCAAATCATTTGATTTGCACGAATTTTTGCATAGCGTACTGAATTAAGACTAGAATGATATGTGCTAAGTTTCGTGAAAATTGGTTCAGATTTAAATATAGCTCTTATATATAGTTTCGCCCAATTTTTGGTAAATGGTACACCAAAGTCCCTGAAAATCTTTCGATTTGCACGAATTTTAGCGTACTGAATTATGTCTAGAAAAACGTGTGTTAAGTTTTGTGGAAATCGGTCCAGATTTAGATATAACTCCCATATATATTTTCGTCCGATTATATGTAAATAGTGCACCAAAGTCTCCATAAATTTAAATGGTATGAGTTTCTTCAGATCATTTTTCAAAATTTTCAAAGCTGGTCATGATGATAAGTATGCACCGTTGAAATCAGCACTGGTATAAATAATTAAATAGTGACCGAAACTCGTCTAAAGAATACGGTTCTCCAAAAACGATCCATTGCCGCCGATAATGCAAGTTCGCCATATGACATACAGTGAGATAGAGTTATTCATCGTTATTTCTTCCACCATTACATGAAATATGTTAGTTGTCGATGGATCTCGCTCAATAAAAAGCCAACCGGCGAAATAAATTCATTTAAGTAAAAAAGTAATCAGAAAAATTTCTTTCAATCTAAAAACAAAACAGAAAAAAATCATCCATAATTTTGTTCCTATTTTCATCATTTGGAAATCATTTCCTTGTTCATTTCAGTTTAATCCTATCGAGCATTCTCAAACAAAAGGCGCAATGAATGATGAAATGCACACAAATGAAAACAATTGAAATGAAGCAGAATGCAAATGGCTCTCAGGAAGATTTATTATCATTTTGTGAAAATTATTTTTGCAAGAAATATAACTACCCATCCCCTTTGTGATTTAAGTGTGACTTTTATTGTTTCAATATTTATTGAGGCCACAGAGAGAAAAACGACATCTTTCATCAGGTTCTTATATTGTCATTCGTAATTTTTAACAATGGACACATCATCAAAATGAAAGAATAAAAATAACAAAAATACAAGAAATTGACAGTCTTATTCAAATCCATCTTAGAATGGTCATTTATTTTTAAGCATAACATGGTTCTTTCATTTGCTATTTCCTGATGTGTCATTGTTTATTTATTCTTACGAATTTAGAACTATGACCAGTTTAGACATAATTTATTTCAAGACTGAAAGGTTTGTTTTACAAACATACAAATATCAACAAATATAAATGTGTACATATGGTGGTGGTTCTATATATAAATTAAGGAATATCTGTAACGTTCGAGACCAGAATTGATTTCAGTTGCATATTTCAAATTTAGTTCTATAGTAACATAGCGCATGATTTACATTAGGGTCGCGGGAGCCTTTGATTTGCTAGCCAAGAGTCGGAGGGTGGGTTCTTGCCCTCAACCAATCATACCTTTTTTCCTCACAATAATTATTATAGACTACCTAAGTTTAAATGTAAGAATATGAATAAACCGTCACCTCGGTCAAATAAAATGTTTTAGCGGTATGTGATTTTATGCTAAAACCCCAAATTTCGCTTTAGTTCTGTCTTTACAGTTCCATCTCCGTGAAAGAAAACATTATGTTGTGCTTAGAAATTCATAATTATAATTTCCAGATTTTTATTCATGGCATCTTAAACTAACGATATGAGAACTATGCAATTCACTTTTTATAGATTTAAATTTAAACTAACTTATATAATATATGAAAATTTCAAAATAGAACATTAACGATCCTCAATGGAATAAATGTACGATTAATAGATTGAGTTTACCCTCCAAATTTGACCAAAAATAACAAAAGAATATAAAAGGTAAAAATTAATGATTCAATATGTTTGTCCAAAATGTACGATTACATGTTGTTTTTTTTCGCAATATAAATGAAGTATCGAAGATCAGTGCAAGATTATAAATACAAATAATGATAATAAATTTTCGAAACTTACCAAAATCAGTTTTTTTAGAAGGCTTTCTGCTTAACTGCTGGGATGTACTGCAAATTAGATGTTATTATAATCTTGCATCGACTTGATATTATGATGATAGGTTGTCAATGTGCGATAACTTAAAATTTGATATATATTACGCTTATAGGTTATAGCGAAAGGTGTGTTGTGAAGCTGGTGATCGCAATTTTAGTCGATAAAAAATTACAGCAGTTATATACATAGTTTGTACTTATATTATGGTGTATATATCAATATTCAATGGGATTTCTTTCATAGTTGTGCAGGTATGACTCTGGAAGATTCGGTGGGGACTATTTATCAATATGGCAATTGTGAATACTTGTGGCGATGGATCACTGAACGATATATACGGGTAACTGCGGACTGTATTTTTATACCCTTCACCACACTGTGGTACAGGGTAATATGTCTTTGTGCATATGTTTGTAACAGGCAAAAGGAATCGAGATAGACACATGGTTCCTTTTAAGAATATGCATAGAATCACTTTTTAAGTCGATTTATGCATGTCCGTCTGTCCGTCCGTCCATGTATTTTTGTTAACAAAGTACAGGTCGCATTTGTGATCCGATTTGGATGAAATTTGGCACAGTTCACTTATTTGGCCCAAGGACGAACCCTATTGAAATTGGGAAAAATCGGTTCAGATTTAGATATAGCTCTCATATATATTTTAGTCCGATTTTAGGTAAATAGTGCACCAAAGTCTCTATATATCCTTCGATTTGCACGAAAGTCTAGAACGATGTGTGTTAAATTTCGTAAAAATCGGTTCAGATTTAGATATAGCTCCCATATATATTTTCGTCCGATTTTAGGTAAATAGTGCACAAAAGTCCCTATATATCCCATTGTAAGAAGCAACTCTATATCTGACCAAAATTTAGTATAGGTTGCAAAATGACATGTTTAATTTCATGTTAATGGTTGTTCAAAAATGCGACGTCTGTTAGGATCCCATCAGTTGAATATACCCAAAGTGGTGAAGGGTATCATATAGTCGGCCCCGTCTGACTTTACTGCTTTCCTTACTGGTTATGTATGGATTCTTCTGAGAGAACGTAATTAACGATTGGTATATGCAGTTATATTTCTTTTGGATGATTTTTAGCAACGTGTTTCAAGCTTGGGTACAACGCCTGGACGTACTCCAATAAATACGTACGTTACGACGGGCAGCAGCACAGGTTTACCATAGGTGGAGAATGGATGGTTTGTTCTGGAAAATATTTACGTAGGTGCAGGTTGCGAAGTAGAACATTTAAGAAGAATTGTAAATTCACGTCGCTTCAACCACCTAGATTTTGTTCATAATGCAAAAACGTGCATTCCTAGGTTAAAGAAACCATAAAGCAGAATTTCAGGTACAACACAATAAATTTCCTGCCTCGTCGCTTTTCCAAAAGAATTGCTGCACCAATTTTCTACACTGGAGTATTACGCAAGGTGCACTCGTAAGGCGTAATGAGCGTATTTCCGGTGATTATGATTTTATACTATGGCCTAATAAATGAGTTCTTCCAATTTATTAAAATATTTATTTGATATTTTAATTCACTTTACTTTAGGCAATATGTTTGTAATTTTTTACAAATTGGTATTGTTGATATTCAAAACTATACAATCTTGGTGATTAATTCGGAGATTGCGAAAAAACTTTTAAATTTAATTTCTCGACTTTTAATGTTCTTATCACTTCGGAGGCTAGTATAAAAAGGAAGTAAACATTTTTGTGAAACTTTAAGAAAACCTACGATGAGGTGGAACAAAACAAATGAACAATAAACTTGACAATTTGAAAGTACTGTACAAACATGTTTATATTCAATGTAGGGTACCGACAGACGGAACAATGTTTTGCCGATTTTTTGTTCCTGTTCCATGGTGTTTAACACTTTTGGAACCCTTCGTTTTTCAAATATGTTAAATTAAAAATATATATTTAATTGGGAATAATTGCCAAATTTAAAATTGAAAATTGTTTTTGCACACTTATAGAAGTGAGAAATAGACACACATTACATAACCCACTGCATTTAGCCTCAAAACTTTCATTAAATCGCATACTTTAAAAAAGCCTGTACTTAGCTACTTTGTACTTCTCTATGGCATTTCCAAGCAAATCGCTAAAATTTCAAAACTTTATTCTAATAACTCAAAATGCGGAAAGAGAAGATTAAGAAAATCCATATCTTTTAAAAGCATTGCTTGAGATAAAGTTTATCTAACAACTAAAACGAATGTGATTTTGCTGTTGTTCCATCGAACGGAAAGAAATACATATAAATCTTGATTGAGAAATTACACTGCAAACCTTGTTCTCGGTGTTGCTGGTCCTCACCCACTTCTTCTTCTTCTTCTTGTACGTACAGCAATATCGTTTGGTTTGTTAAGTTTTCATTAGTTTTAAAAGTCATTGAAGTGGAAGGAAATTATCGATAAATACAATTTGTGGTCCCACTAAAAGGAAAAATTCCCTATGATGTGCCTGTGTGTGCTATGTACCTGCGACTGGTATTAAATACGTGAAAACGACCATACTATATAAATGATTGAACTTAGCCAAAGGTATATTTACAGAAGAACGCGATTATATTGAACCATTTGCATCTATTATATGAACGTTAATTCTTAGGAAATAATGTTGGTTGTAATCGTATTTTACTGTGTTCCAAAACTTCGCTTATATCTAAATGAAGTTGCTGAGAATGCTAAGAAACATTTTTCTTAAGAAGTGACAACACGAGTTTATGTATAATGTGCCATATTCGGAAGAATGTGAAAGTAGGTAAAGTAATTCCAGTAAGGCGCTCCTATATCTATTTGTGGCCTAATAATGATATTCGAATATATATCAATGGTTTTATTTTATTTTCCAGCATGATTAATACACCCTTTTTATTGTGCTTAAATCAAAAATCATTGGGTGTCAAGTCAGAGCGGATGGTCATCCACGATTTTCCCGGCCAAAAAAGATGATTGTGGTGATTTCCAAAGACGGCATTCGATCTGTATTTATTTATAAAATCGACAACGACATCAGTGTGAATGATATGCAGACCTGATCGATAGGCAGCTTAATCTAGAGATTCCCTCTTCTAACCTTGGATTTCATGCAGATCCTTTCTAACACGCAATGCCGGGGAAGTTTTATCCACTATATGAATCATCTCAGCATATGGTTAGGATGATTCTCTTTGAAACACCAAATCCGATATTCGTTAGGCTCTACTAACTTGTGTTCAAAACTTGGTACCTTTGCTGGACCATTTACTTAAAATCGGACGAAAATATATGGGCAATATTGCCAATTTTTAATATTCCATTTTCAAAAAATCGGCTTTTTTGTTTTCGTGGTACATCAATGATTTTTGGTACACATATAGAGGAAAATGTTCTGACTCCGAAACCACTCGCGATCAAATTTTTGGTTGATGCGCGCAAAAAAAAAATTGTTTTTGATTCGAAGAAATAATGTCATCATATTTATTTTTTTTAATTTTAAACAAGAAATTTCAGAAAAAAATGTTGGGATTATCCTTCTATTTTACCCGAATTTCGCCGAAAAATTGCCATATATAAAAATAATCACTTCATGTGTATAAGTATACACCTTGCGGATTGTACAAAGGCCCTTCCGATAAATCTTGGGGTTCTATAAGTAGAAATAAATCTTAAAATAAAACAATATTATGAAATAAACATTTTCAATTGCTTCTAAATCGCGACATTATTAAAATCATTTTATGCGCATGCGGTTTCAATGAAGTACTGAAGTTTATGTGCTACATGTTGCATTGAAGTACCCAAAAACATGTAAAACGCGAATAATTTCCGAAAAGTCCATATGTCTTTAACGCGCATCCGATTTCGGTGGGCACCCTAAAAAAATACATCGATCTATACCAATTTCAATGTGGTCCATTAAGAACCATGGATGTGTCAGCTTACATTATTTTTGAGATAAATTGGGTACATCTCTCTTTCGGCTGAAGTTTTTAAAGTTCTCTTTTCGAAAAGGTCTAAATCCGTATGAGGTCATTTATTGAAGCGGAAATGATCCACAGAAAATACAATTAAATCCGCGATAATTTCAAAAACATTTTTTGCCAAATTTCGTGTCTTTGGAAGGTCCGTTCCCGCCGTACTAATTGATGGATTTTCACGAAGAAGATTTTATATCATCCGAAACGTAAAAAACCTTACTGATCGCGGGTACCCGTATCATTCAGTTGACAGATCTACAAATTTGACCCGAAAATAGGTTTTTTAGAAATTTGATCGAACAAAATTTCCACCTTCGGATGAGTATTACTCTGAAGCTGTACATACTACATACACGAAATATATATCAAATTACTCAGATTCGCGTAGTAAAGCTAAAGTAAAATTCAAAAAACACTCAAAATCGAGCTTCAAAATGTCAGCATCACTTACCGCTAGATGTAGTTATTTTTGTTATTTTGCAAAATGATACCTAAGGGGCGTAGTCCCCATTTTGTAGGCTTCTAGTTTTACATTGACACGAAGACCGTGAATTGATCACAATTCGGTAGAGAACATAAAAAAACTGGTTCGCCTCAACTTTGGTGCACTGTTTTCCTCAAATCGGACGAAAATATATATGGGAGCTATATCTATATCTGGACGGATTTTCACGAAACTTAACACACATCATTCTACTCTTAATTAAGTACGATATGCAAAATTTCGTGCAAATCGAAGGATGTGTATTTACCTTAAATCGGAGGAAAATATATCTGGGAGCTACATCTAAATCTGAACCGATTTTTTCTCAATTTCAATAGGGTTTGTCCTTGGGCCAAATAAGTAAACTATGCCAAATTGCATCCAATTCGAATCATAAATGCGACCTGTACTTTACAATTTTACATGGACAGACAGACGGACGAACTGACATGCATAAATCGACTTAGAAAGTGATTCTATGCATATTCTCAAAAGGTACCATGTGCCTATCTCGTTTCCTTTTGCCTATTACAAACATATGCACAAATACATAATACCTTGTTATACAGTGTGGTGAAGGGTATACAAATTGCCGATGCCTCTTTTTTGAACACCTGTTTCTATATGAAGGAGTTGCCAGATCGAAATAAAATTTAACATATGTTTATAACAGACCAAAACACTTAACTTTTTTCTGTTTATACCGCGTTTTTGGTGCTAGGCTAAGAAGTTTCCGAACAGTCCTCATATGTGCAAAATTTCTAAGTTTTGGGTTTTCCGGCGAGTGTTTAGCAGTGTTGAAAAGGAGATGACAAATTGTATTACTCTCCACTTTGTGGTGTAGGATATACAAAGTATTATACGTATGCTATTTCGCTATATAGCAATTGACAATTTCTATTTCAATAATGATAATGATGAACCTAACAGCAAAGGGATAAATTGAAAGAAGTTTCAATAGAATAATGTGGATGTCTCTTTGAATTGCAAAATCTACTACTCTACTCTAAATGTTTGTTTGAAAATATTCTGAGGGAAGAAAATCATCAAGAAATGTGTATTTTTGTATAAGGTTAGTCTAAAATATTGCATCGTTAATAACCATTAATAAATGTCTTTCAGCGCAAAATTGATTGCAGGTATAATTAGGTGAAGGAGAAAGTAAATACATAAATACTTAGTAAATAATTAATTTAAGCTTTCTAACGTTAAACGTTTACCGAAAGAAATATTTCAAATTTAGACTCGAACTTAATTCAACGCGTTGCAAAATATTCGCCCCTCAAAATGGCGGGTTCTTTTTATTTGGTCTATGACAAAACAGGATTTATATTTAAGTTTTTCTTCCAAAAAAGCAGAATCCAAATTTACCAATTTTACTGGAAAATTTGGTTGGAAAACACGACTAAAACCCTCAAAATGAGGAAATTAGAGTGAACTCCATATTAAATGTTTAGTAGACTGATCGTCGTTGGAGACAAGATTATGTCAGTATAGTATTCTAGTCTGAACATGGGATCACCGACGGAGGTATCCTTGAAATATTCTCAAAAATAAATATATTCAAAAAGACATAATACTCCGTACCACAGTGTGGAAGGGTACAAAAATAAAACATTTACACATTTTTTGTCATCCAAATTCGTTTAGCCATTTTATGTAATTTATTCATACGGCCATTATAAGTGTCGGTTACTAGCATAGCATAACGCGTGAATGCTTCAGGTATACCGCAAGACAATGCCATTAGTTTTATGTCTTGTCATTATCACGTTTAACATTTAATATTACCAATCTGCAGACAAAAATTCGAGACAGTCAGTTCTCTCGAAAGATAATCAAGGAATTAATAGGCAAATCATGTTTCACACATAATGAAAAGTATTTTCGCACAGATTTCAGCACACACAGAAAACTAAAAGTCTATGCAGATTTTGTCTGCGCGTCATTAAGGGAAAACATAAAAAAATGTGAAGATACAAATCTTTGTTTTCGTTATTTTCCTCCTACGTCATTATTCTGTATTTCTCAAATGATGTTAATTAAAAGGTAAACTGTTTTTACTATTTTCTCTCTTATAGGATCTTAAGGAGCAATGCATAATTTTTGTATGCATAAAATCTATGATAATTTCTCAGAAGGCTTGAATAACATTAAGTCCATGCAGTTGAATTGGTTTCAATGGACTTTCAGCTTCTCTTGAACAACCTTTTACTAATTTTATAATGATAGTGGCTTTCGTCTAGGCCATTGTTTAAGGAGGCATTAAGTTGCAAATTCTATTCGTCTTATTTTTAATTGATGATAATGGTTAGGACGCCATAATTATTACAAAAACGGTATAAAGGTCTAATTAGAACCCGTTCGCGATCAAATGTTTGTTATTAATATGGGATTTAAATTTGGGATACGAGAACAGTTTTAAAATAATGTTAATTATTATATCGGCCAAAATGTACATGTAAGCCCATATAACCAATTTTATACCCTTCACTACACTGTGGTACAGGATATTATGTCTTTGTGCATATATTTGTAACGGCCAAAGGAAACGAGATAGGCACATGATTCCTTTTGAGAATATGAATAGAATCACTTTCTGAGTCGATTTATGCATGTCTGTTCGTCTGTCTGTCCATGCTAAACAAAGTACAGGTCGCATTTTTGATCCGAAATGGATGAAATTTGGCACAGCTCATATATTTGGCCCAAGAAAGAACCCTTTTGAAAATGATATAGATATAGCTCCCATATATGCTTTCGTCTGATTTAATGTAAATGGTGTACCAAAGTGCCTACGTATCTTTCGATTTGCACGAAATTTGTCATAGCGTACTGAATTAGGTCTAGAATGATGTGTGTTAATTTCCTGAAAATCGGAGTTAGATATAGTTCCCATACATATTTTCGCCCGATTAAAGGAAACCGACGCACCAAAGTCCCTACTCTAAATCAGCCCGAATGAAGTGAAATTTAGCATAGGTTGCAGAAAGGCATGTGTATGGATTGATGTTAGTCGGTTCACTGATAGATAAATATGACATATTAAAGTTAATTCAATTTCATCTCAAAGTTCTTTCGAGGGAACACTGACATGACATTGTTTGGATACATATTTAGAACATATCCAAAGTGGTGAAGGGTATCATATTGTTGGCCCAGTCCGACTTTACTACTTTCCTTACTGGTTGAAATGTGCATTTACCATATATCTAATTCAAATATGATTATGCAGATCTTAAAATATTCCTGAATATCAATCGAAAAAAGTATATATGTGAGCTATGTTTAAATTCGAGCCGATTTCAAGCAAATTTAATACAATTCTTGGTTTAAATCGGTATGTATATTATTGTATTTAGGAATAAAACATTTTGATGATGTTCTATATACCCAGTTGCCAAAACTTTGTTGACAAAAAATGCTAGAAAGTGCTAAAATAAAAAAAACGCTACAAAATGATAGAATGAAATTTGTCTATAGTTAACAATTTGATTTGTATTTATTAAAAGTTCATTATTAAATTATTTTACTACAGATTCATTCGCCTGAGACCCCATTTATTCTTATACAGAATAGAATTCTAGGTCGATTTAGTCTAGAAGACAGATCATTGAATTTTTGCACATACATTGTTACTACTCCTAGGATTGAAAATATGATATAACGGTCCTTTTTTGGAGCTTTTGGCCACGTTTGGGTTCCCCTTAAGTAGAAAATCTTTCTACTACAAATTGTCAATATTATGCTTCGGGATAGCCCACATTGATCGGTAACTCTATTATTCGTTATTTTGGTAACCATAGGCAAGTTTTTCGACCGAAGTGGTTCCAATTTTAGTTCCCAAGAAAGCTACCGCAATTATTATTCGGCATTTTGATTCTAATGTAGTATGTTTTAAATTTAAAATTAATGCGGACAACTTTTTACATAGGCTTATGTTTCGACATATCCCCAATATAAAGGTTCCGTACAATTTGCGTATTTGTAAAGTTTTTCGCAATGAAGTGGCCATAAATTAAAAAATATGTTTACTGAAATATTTCGATCTAGGTCCATCTTTTGGCATAACCCGGTTCTCTGAAGTGGCTACAATTTGGCATTCCGGATTCCCGGTGAATAAAAAACTTCTTTCCAGAAAGATTACAAATTATGTTAATGAGTTTTACATCGTTTCTATACAAAGGACCTACATAGTTTGGTTTTTCATTTTCTCCAATTAACAATCCACTTGCGGACAATGCCATAGTCTAAATACGAAGTACCTATCCATTTATATACCCTCAGCCTTATGGCTAATGAGGGTACGTGTAAACACTTTGATATGGCAAAAATATGCCTTATCGAAATATTGGGGTATCTTTGGACCAAATCCATTTCAGACAATTTGGAGTCAATTTACAAATGTCCGTCTGTCTGTGTGGCCGGTTGGTGTGCACAATAGCTCTCGAAGGGAGTAACCGATTTCATCCAAACTTTCCACATCATAATACTTCTTCCATACTGTGTTCGAAGATGGCGAATATCGGTCCGCTACTACTGGTAACTCCGCCAAAACATGGTCAAAATTTTGGTTGTCCAAAAAATTAATTTTATAATATCATGCGAACGATAAATCCAAACTTTGTACAATCATTGATCCACTCCTTCTGTTATCTCCCCCACAAATGGGGAAAATTCTCAATATTTACAAATGCAATAATAGGCGAATGAAATGCTCGATTTGAACAAAACTTTGCACAACCTAGTCTTTACCATGCCTAGATCAAGTCCGTCTGGTACTTCCCCACAATTGTCAAAATTGTCAATATTTAAAAATCCAGTATGAGACGAATGGAATTTTCGATTTGAATCAAACTTTGCACAATCTGTTATCTATACCAATCAAAAATACTGAAAATTTAAAAAAAAAATGCCAGAAAAAATGCTATAAAAGATGCTAGGGGCGAGATCACTTGTTGGTGCTAAACGAGTTTTAAAGGTGCTAATTCTAGAACTAAAAGTGCTAAATTACTCAATGTGCAGTAGGGCATCATTCACTGCTGTGCACGACTTTTGTACTTTCTTTATTGGTTCAATGTTTCGCTAACTTTTTGAACAGTTATTTTAAAAGTGGTACCAATATAGATCATATTCGAAACTTGGCATCACTCTTATTTAATAGCAGTCATCAGTTATTTTGTGCAGCATACTTTTAGGATGTAAACTGTAATATAGTACATGAAGGGACCGTAACGGTTATGAGTAATATCAAATCAGTTATAAAAAAACAGTTATTTTGTGTCCTAAATAAAAAATCCATTTTAATTATTTATTTTTTAACGGCAAAAAATAAACTTTAATATTTAACTGTGACGGAAAAAAATCCCAAAAAGAGTTTTATTTTTGACAGCAAAAATAAAACTCCTCAAATGAGTTTTATTTTGAACGGAAAAATAACAATCATTTTTAACAGTTAAGAATCAACGTTGTTTTTTTTCGTTAAACAATATTTGGTGGGTTCTTATAAAAGACAGTTTTTTTTAATTCTGAAATAGAGAAGCTCTTGAGTACCGAGGAGAAATTAAACTGTTTCTCTTAAATTAACAAATTTTAAAAATAGTCCATGTTTTTATGTGTAACCAATTTGGTATTTCCTAGTTTAAAGTTGAAGAACATTAAAAATTAACCTTAAATTTATTTCAGGACATCATAAAAACTGTTTTAATCTTCACAGAAACACTTATTGTTTGTACATACACAAACACACATATGCAGTTGTGTATAACCATAAACAAAATATAAAGTGTCTCACAAAAAGCCATATCTAAACCTTGGTCTAAAAAATAAAAACTAGCCGTATGTGACCAGATCCCAAAGGTCTCGTAAACAATCCAACACAAAAAAGAATTCTGGACAATGTACGTTCCCTAGGATTTTAATACATTTGTCATTAATGTAGCTGTTGCAGCTTAGATGTAACAAATGCTCTATCAAAAATGTTGCCACCAAAATAGAAATGAAAAATATAAAGCTTTTTGGGGAGTAGTTAATAATACTATGCAATAAAAATTAATTAATAGATCCAGAAAGAAAAGTCCAAAGAAGATCAATGTTTGAATTTATGGTTCTTGCTGGCGAACCTATGCCTATTTATATAACAACTGTACCTTTACTGGGAAAGGGGACCAAAAAGATCCCTTCAGAGAGTCGATTGAGTTTTGACGTATTAGATAAAAATACTCTCCACATTTATATCGGAAATATTGCCAACGACACTATATACCTGAAATGCAAGGATTTCGAAAATTCCTAATGTGAATATTTTCAAATGTCTTTGAAATGGGGAAAAATATCGATATCGGTCTACATTATATGATAGCCTCGATATAATCTCCAACGCCTACTGGTATTTTAAATGTCCACCTCATGTACCTCAATACAGTCGGCTCCCCTTTACCGAAACGGAAAAAATCTGGATGTTTGTTTCAGTTATCCGATGATTTCACTTAAGCGGAGTTCGGTTAACTGAAAATAATTTCAGTTATCCGAACTTCTCATAAGGGAAACATTTTGAAGCTTTAGAAATTTCAATAATACATATTTTATATCGAATTCATATGTCCCTAATTTTATGAAAATAGACGATAGAAATTGAAACTGGTTGACATGTTCACTGCTCAAAGAATTTTTGTTATGAATAGTATTTTTTATGCGTCATACTAGCCGAGTTAAGTCTTTTAAATAACTGACTTGCTTGTAATATGGGGTTGTAAATGAGTAACATTATTCCTTGCAAAATTTGTTCATTATAGAGCCACATTTTTACATTGTTCCTATTTAAAATTTGGTTATCATCTTGAAGGCCTTAATAATAACATAGAGTAGTTAAAGAGTATGACCCTATGAACGGTGCATTCATTATGTAATATATTTTGGTACATTTTGTTACTTGTATATTAAATATAAAAATGCGGAACGGAGTTTTTTTTTTTGAATTTTCCAAATGGTTTTAAAAGTTTGGTTGAACAAACTTAACGTTCTTCGACGTCAATTTTATATATCCATGATACACACGTTCCATACGTCGAAAAATCAATAATTGCAGAAAAATATCTGTCAGGGTGGGCTTGGAAGATGTGTATTCCTTAATGCAAAATATTCTGTCATTATCCTTCATTCTCACAATTTTCAGTAATACGGAGTGATTTGTAAGGAAATTGGAATATTTGACTCAAAAAGCTATTTCAGTTATCCGATATTTTCAGTTATGCGAAGTTTCACTTATGCGGAGTAAATTGTGGGCGATTAACCTAAAATGTAATGGTGCATGAAATCAATTTCACTTATCCGATATTTATCAGTTAAGCGACTTACAGTAAAGCGGAGTCGACTGTATTTGTAATTTTTTTTTTGTAATTTTATAGTTCCATGCTCAATACATATTGGCAACAACATGGCATCATTCCCTGAATGGACACGAACTCGATTCAAGACGAGTTTTTTATTTTCCGTACTTGAATTTGTCCCAAATTTAAGTGTATTCTATGGAAAAAATGTTTCTTTTTCACATTAAATTGTTTCAATATAATGTCAATACATTTGATCCGAACCGACTTCAACAAATCTTAACACGGAATATTCTAGACCACATACCGTATTCCCTGGCCACAAATCAATGCATTTTTTACAATTATTAATAATTTATTTATTGTCTCTCCCAATAGTCTCCAACAACTACTAACCTACTAAAGTTAATTTGCTAATTTTAAACAAGGACTTCACTTTCGGCCTGTTTTCAATTGTTTTTTTCTTGCAATATTCATTACCGTATTTATTGCAGTTAGTTTCGTGAAAGAGACAATGAAAAATAGATTGCAAACTTAAAACGAAATGAAACACTTTTCATTCATTGGTCATTTGGCTATTGTTTGGTCATGTCCAAATTAGCAAAGTTAACTGAATGCTGCTCGCTCTCAGCCTCCTCCACTGAACTCTCAGCATCCTGGTCCCTCATTAATATTTTAATCGTCAACGTTGTTAGCCATTGTCTCGTGGATTGCTGCATATAACGGATCTGTTAAATGCAATTTAGTGACTTTTTAATGACTTCTCTTTAGTCGTTCATTAAGCGTTAATGAAAGTTTTGTGACAACTATTGGACATTAAAAACAGCTACTGCTGATGTTAAAGCAATTGCATAAAAGCAACGCAAAAAAACTGAAAATAAAACAAATATTGTGAAAAAGGTAATTAATTGAAGTAATGAAATCGTTGATAGAATTAAATATAAATAATTCAGCACATTCAAAAGAGGTTGAGTGTGATAACGAAGCCATTTAAGAGAATTGTTTTGGTTAAATTCATCTATGTATGAAATCAGAAAATTTGCCATATGGTAATATAACACTAAGAGTTCAATAAGGGTAACGAACCACCTATCTAATGTATTTCGCCCAAACTTTGCACATCGTAATATTTCGGTTTACTCGTCCTGGTACCGAGTAAACTTGTACATTTTGTTTGAATCGAATAAATAACCGATTTGATCAACATTAAATCTGAATCCTCATTAATAACAACATATAGGGGAGAGGGAGAGGGCACCTTTTGAACGGGGGCACCTTTGAACAGCGCTCATAAAATCTTGGTTTACATTTTTTCCGACCCGCTACCACATTTTTGTATATGACAATCTTGTTCTTTATTTGCGTAAACCAATTTGGCTAGGTTTTTCGGTTGTCGACAAATTGTACATGGGTGACCATGTTTTCGCAGTGTAATTGTAAACATTTATTCTTTTGGTTGTAAGAGCGCAAGAAGAATTCTGTGAAAGTTTTCTTTCGTTAAACAAATTTTTTGCATTCCAATAATCATTTCAAACATAACTAATGTAATTTCTTTCATATATATTTATTACAAAAAAAAGTTATTATGCATATCCGTAAAATGCAACGGGTGGGGCACCTTTGAACATGCCCATTAAATTCGAGTAAAAAGCGGAGTTTTTCACTTTTGGCTTCGACTTCTCAAAATTGCAAATGGGATAATAAGACTACAAAATGAACTGTATTTTTCACAATAATAATTTTTGTTTTTATGTCATTCTATGTTTTAATAAATTTTGATCTGAATTTTTTAATTTTCGAAAATTTTTGTATATATTTTTTAATAAATAAATGCATTTCTGATATGTTTGAATAAAATACATTTATATTTTAACATAAACACTGTAAAAAACCAAGCCGTTCAAAAATGGCAAGCCTTATTCAAAGGTGCCTCCCTTGGGGGCAGTTTTGAACACTTTGACTTCCTCCCTTAAAACAGAAATAAAATATGTATATCAAACTTAAAGTATGTCATATGTATATTCATTGTAAAGTTTACATATGTACCTATTAGTTAAAATTTATAAGAAACCAAGAATTATAAAATATAAAATTTTATGAGGATTGAAAGAAAAAAGTGTTCAAAGGTACCTCCTCTATATAGTTATGCAACACCAGCAATTTTGAAAGTGCAGAATTCGGCGAAACCATAAAGAATAAATTAATTATTTTTGTTGAATAATATGTGTTTTTGATCCTTTATTGTCAACAATAACTTTATGGGTCCATTTTATTTGTCAACTAACATACCAATTTAATTAAGGGTGCGTCTATAGTTATGATACGCAGTGTATGTGTAGAATGTTGTGTGTTATGTTTCTTGAAAATCGGTTCAGATTTAGATATAGCTCCCATATATATTTTCTTCCGATTTTATGTAAATTGTGCACTAAGGACCCAATATTTGTCCGATTTTTTACAATGTACTGAAATTAGTATGAATTAATCTCTGGCAAATTTCGTTGAATACGGTTCAGATTTAGATATAGCTACCGATTTTAGGTAAATGATGCACCAAACTTTTAATGTTTGTCCGATTGACACGAAATTTTGCACAACGTATTAAATTGGGACTAGAATGAAGTTATTGAGATTTTTTTGGGACCACATCGATATGGGGTGTATCAAGTGTGCTATAAATCGATCTACATAAATGTGTTCCATTGTACGCAAAATACACTAAATCTGTTTTCATAGGTTACAGAAATCCATACAAATGGATTGATATTAGTCGGTTCATTTATAGATAAATATCACATATATAAATTCGATTCCATGTCAATGTTC